>NW_013669230.1:79345-81882 GCF_000517525.1 Limulus polyphemus
AGAGTCTTCAACTTTTGAAGGCCATAGATAGGCCTAAATAAAATGTTTTTAACTGTGCACCAGTTTAACGTTGAATATTATTTATGATTTCACCCACTAATGTTAAAATATCGAAAAAAAAACATAACTAACTAAACTAACAAGTCACTGACTTATCTACATTTCAAGTTCGTTACGTAAACTTTTAGAAAGGATCTTAAGCAGATTTTGGATCTTGAGACTTTATTTTGAAGACAATAACTTCCTAAATAATTATCAATGTTATATTAGGTAAAATAACAAATCAACTGTAAAAATATATTTCATGAATATAAATGAACTAAAAACTAAAAATATTTTAACTGTTCCAGTTTTGCATTGTGATGAATTTACAATTATCATGAACCACGATAGTGGTTCATAATAGGGAATACCTCTTTGTTTTTCTTTATTGTCAGATAATATTGTTCCGCCAGCCTACAGCAAAAACGGCTGTGAGTATTGTAATAAAACCTGGGCAATATTACTAAACGCAATATTGAGCATTGTGTAGAGTAGTTTTCAAGCTTATTTGACTACCTAGCAAGTAACAGTGACTGTATAACTGTTGAAACCCAAACGTTTTATTGTTGTCTGGTTTATATGAAGCTTCATAATCTAATATACATGCATACATATATAGCTGCTTGCAGGCCGTGGATGTAATTTAATGCTTATACAGCAGGCATGACATATGTAACATAGCGATTACTAAGTTATTATTGCAGCTGTATTGATGTCACGTATCATTTGTTTATATATAGGATTCCTACCCTTTCGGACACGACGCAGCTGACAGGATCACATTTTGGTTGTTTGTTTTTTACCACTGCATAATCGATTTCGGCCATGTCACACAAACGTCTAAAACGTTATAAAAACGTCTAGGTCTCCCACAATATAAATCTTTAATCCGTAGTTTAAAAGATAGCATCAAGCTTAGTTTCGTGCATTGGATCGGCAATCACGGTGATGGCTGATGGTAAGTGTCGAATTATAACCAACACTGCGTGACTGCAAATTTTATAGATACTGGAGATAGAGTAGCCATCCTTGAAGCTGGCTATGAGGAGTGGTAAGAATCGTGCAAGCAGAAGATGGAAAAATTATGGCGATTCTAGGCGAAAGTGAGACAGAAATTTTGTAGATATATATATATTTACAAAATATTTAGTTTCAGATAAAGTATACAGCAGCAACGGCTTACCAGAGTTTAGGGTGGTCACAGTGACCCAAACTCCAACAAAAATGGAGGGGAGAATATATTAATATAATTAATTCATAATTGTTAATTAACACGTTTTCGACCTTGTAGAGTATGAAGAATGTCACTATAAAAAGAGAAAATCTGGACAGCTGCAACAGAACCGTGGCTGGCCTTACTATGGCCAGCGGAAAAAAGCGAGGAGGAAGAGAGAAATATAAAAACTATGAGAAATATTAAAAATGCGTATTTGTATACATGTGCTATTATATTATGACACATTGTCTTATACTTGCGTTGAATATACATTGCATGCATCTATACAACTTGAAACTTTCATATGACTATCTTGTAAGGAATTTGTTATTATATATTTATTCTGGTATCATCCTTTGTTTGGATTGAATTCATATTTAGAAGCATACATAGCTTATTCTGTTAAATATGTATTGCAAAACTCCCGCCTATTCTCCAAAGTTTTAGAAGATTATCGAGAGTAAGAATCAATAATATATATATGTATGTAAACACTTAAATTTGTATTGTTACGTAATCTAAATTCTCTAGAAAGCCGCCACACGCCTATAAATATAACCAATGCGACGCACCAAAGGAGATTATCTATTATTAGTTTGCTATAGTCAGTGTGCTATAAACTTTGGAAGCTATAACTGTGATTGCTATAACGTTTATCAATCGGAAAACTTCAGATATTTGACCATGAGCATTTACAAAGTTCGAACATTACAAATCATTTAACTTCAGTGGATTCTCAGCGAACATTAGAATTTTTACGAAAACATTACATAACGTCATGGTGGAAAACTTGGTGTGTGTGGCTGATACATTACGAAAGACATAGCTACCTAGCTTCCCGTTAAGTGAATTATACCTACGTCAATTTGTAATCAACTCAGTCATCGTGAACCCTCGATAAGATATCAAAAAAGTTCCAGACTAGAAAGAAGACTTTATATTGCTTGTAAGTTTGTGAAACTTTTGTTTATAAATCATTGTTTGTAATAACTGTTATTGTAAATTGTATTACTGTGTGTATATTAAAACGTATTTGTGTTAAAAAAGAAAACTGTGTATCAATCTTGTTGGCAAATATCATGAACTGACTATATATCGACTTTTACTTAACTTCTTAATCCAAAGTACAATTTAACAACTAAATCTCAATTACAAGTTAATTCAATTTCAGACTATTTGAAATTCTAATACGTAACAATCTATATATATATGGTTTACAACTTAAAAAAACAATAAAGACCTGCATGTGTATATATATATATATATATATATATATACA
>NW_013669230.1:81917-95996 GCF_000517525.1 Limulus polyphemus
ATGTGTATATATATATATATATATATATATATACATACTAGCCAACATGCATTGCATGTGCATACATGTATAAAACTCATATGGTAACAAAATCCAGTCAGTGCACCATTCCACTGTAGTTCAGTACTCAACTCCAATCCAGTGTTCACAGATTTCCAATACAGCTATAGGGTATAAATAAAGTAAATATATATATATATATTACAAGCATGTACATAACAATACATCATAGTGACCATGCATACAGTACTACTCTCAATGATAACATTGTGGCAATGATATCAGGAGCAATAACCATGTAATATGCATGAAGCCAATCCAGAAGTTGTCATTGTTTCCCGAGAGAGCATCATACACCAACTACGTATTTCATTAAATTAAACTGTTTCAAATAGAACAATATAGCTATTATACATATTTATGTCCATGATGGACATAAAAAAACTAAAGAAACAAGATCATTAGAAAAAATAATTTAAAAACGGTGAATAGGGATTTTGAAAAAATAAAGAAACAATGTAGGTAGCTTAAGGTGAAAATGCAATCGTCAAACTAGTAAGCAGAGACGCTTAAGGTTTGAGATATAGTATTGTTACGACAGCGGAAGTCATGTGAAGCTAGTAACACGTCATGAGCTTCTAGAAAATTCATGTCCGTTCGTGAAGCCTCGAGTGATCTCCAGATGTACGTTTTTGTATATAAGACCGGTAAAAAGTGACGGCAACAATGGAATTGAATTGCAAACAGGGATAGAGACGGACAATTGAGGCAAGCACGTGAATCGTTCGTTGTGAATTATATAACTGACTGTGGGAATTAAGTGTATTGCAAAGTTGTATTGAGAAGGAATAAACTAGTTTTATTTAAGGAAGGACTTGTATCGCTGAAGTTCTCTTCAGAAGGAATTAAAAAAATTAACAAACGGACTAGAGACTAACAGTACTGACATTATTTCCTCAAGCTACAAAGCCCTATTTTGACTCCATGTCTAAGAGCTGTAATATTTAGAAGAGCCAAAATAGGGATTTGTAGCTTGAGGAATTAATGTCATCACTATATCTCAAACCTTGAGCTTGTTTGATTACTTTTTTTTGGTAATTGCACTTTCATTTTAAGCTACCTATCTTGTTTCTGTATTTTATGGAAATCCCTATTACCCCCTTTCTAAATTAACAATTTTTAATAATCTTGTATGAAATATAGAACCACTGAAGACAATGTAGTAAATGAAATTTCAAAACGTAGTTAGCACATCTGTTGCACTTCTGATTGGCTGCCTCAGTAGGTCAGGTGACGTCATAATTCCGCAAAGCGACGCCAATGACCGTATTAGTAGGGGTGCATTGCTAAAGGCCCCCAATGGCACAGCGGCATGTCTGCGGACTTACAACGCTAGAAACCGGGTTTCGATTACCGTGGTGGGCAAAGCACAAATAGCCCATTGTGTAGCTTTGTGCTTAACTTCAAACAAACAAACAAGCATTGCTAGAGGCGATAGATCATGACGTCATAGTTCTAAGTTGTGTCATCAGAGGGCGTGTTGCTAGGGTCAGAAAATTCCAAAGTGTGGGAAAATGAGGTTACCGAACGAACCACCAGACGGTGTTGTAGATCAACAGATGTCAACGTGTTTCAAAATATGATTACGTCAACAACTTTATATTTTTGTGTTAAGTATTTAGAACGTTCAGTTATACTTATGTATCAAATATATTGCACTGTAAAATAACAAAGTATTATGAATTTTAAAGGTATGGTACGTCCAAAATTATATATATATTTGTACTTCAAATTGAATGTCCTTCAGCAAATGATAGTGACTAAAATGGTAACTATACTATTTAATTTATTATATTAGAAAATCTGAAAACTTACTAAAGTGACTGGAATTTTGCATAGATTGATAATATAAAAATATATGTAATCAGTAAGATCAAACTTTAAAATCAACAAAACATGTGTTATATACGTTATATACGTAGAGTCTGAATAATTTACTCATAAAACAATACGAAACAGTCATTTTCATGACTATGTAAGATAAAGTTGTACAATTATAGAAAGTGTATTATGCATGAGATGAAATATTAATTTTAATTATCCTTGTTCAGATGAAAACTATAAAGTTGACCATAATGATAAAACTAATGATAAGAGCTAAAGAGATTGAAATAGTAATTTTTGTTTTCGTAATGTAATATGAACGATATATATCTAAAGTTTGAATATTTTATTTAAAAGACCATAAGAAATGGATTCTTTTAAGCTTACATAAATCTATTAGTATAAGAATGTAAATAAAACGTAAAGTTAAACTTTATATTTAGCAAAACATGTGTAGAGTTTGCATAATTTACTTATAAAACAATATGAAATAGTCCTTTTCAGGACTACTTAAGATACACTAATATAATTGTAAGAAAGTAAGTTAGCAAATTAGATGAAATATATATTTCTATAAAAATTAAAATTAATGACATTATTATATGTTGAGACACGTTGATATCTATTAATCTAGATCACCTTATCCTCGTACACTTTGAAGCTTTTTGACCCTAGCAACACGCTCTCTAGTGACGCAATGTGAGAGTATGACGTCACGAACTATCCGCCCTAGCAACAATAACAATATAATCCAAACTCCAGTCAACTTGAGGAAAAGGAAAACGTTTTATTTCTTAACCGGAAAGTTTTATACATGTACGGTTTCAGTAGTTAACGAAAACCAAACGATAGGCTTAATTCAAGAATGAAACTCAAAGTTACTTATTAAATTTCCCCTAATATCTACGGAACTAAGTCAAAAATGTACAATATTGAGCTGGCTTACTAACTAGTTAACTGACTCAATGACTAACTATCTCACTGTCTTATTAACTCATTATTGACTAGATAACTCATTGATGTTTTTATTCAGTATTTTGTTTTTGCGTAAATCTCTAGAACATTCAAGACATCACAGGGCGCCAACTCGAAGGGGGGCAACAATTGCCCGATTGGCTGAACAAAGTGAAAGATAAACTGAATGTACGTACGATATAGATATATTTCAACATTATACTTTATAATAGTTACAATATTTTATATAATATATTGTAACTATTTAGAATAATAAGAGTACGCCGAATTTATATGTTGCACAGAGCGCCATCATACATCGGTAGGGACCTGTTTCGAAACCTGTTATGGACACAACACAGATAGTCCATTGTGTGTGGCTTTGTGATTAACAAAAACAAAAAAACAAATTCAAAGCCTCAATATTTTTACAATGTCAAACATTTCCGCCATAATAATGTTTATGAACACATTACTGTACATGGGAGTTAAACATCTATTATTTCTAGATAATCTTTGCAAATGAAAAATAACTTATTTGACTAAGTATATTACGTTTTGTAATGTTACTTTACCCTAAATGATACCTTATGTTGTTTTATTTCACTCTCTATTACAATTAAATAAAAATATTTCCACGAGTCGTTAAGACACGGAAATGTTATCATTATAAAATTTACAAAGAATAATATTTGTATCTGTAACTGTAAAATCATGCGTGAGCTACAATTTTTCTTTATTTTAAATTTTGATTCCTTTTACTCAACAATAAGTTGTTTGATATGGACGAAATGCAAAAAAAAAGTGAAATGTTGCAGAAGTGAAAATGTAATTATCTTTCCTATCCAAACACTATACCCTTTTGTTTATTAGTTGTTGATAAGATTGTTTTTAGTGCATTTTTAAGACATTATAACTTGATTTAAATGCGAACACTCACTTTCAAAGGCCCATGTTTTAAGTTCTTTCAAGTCTTCAAGTAATAGATGAACATCATTGGTGCATTTTGTTGTAACATTTTCTTCTTGGAGAACAGTCTGAACAAATGGTTGATAAAGACTCACCCACTTATACATCCAATCCTGAAGCCTCTTTTCAAAATCTTTCCATTGCTGAATAACACCTGATGTCATTTTAGGATCATATTTGGTTTCTTTTCGGTTTTGAGTGGATAGACTAGTAGTTTCGAATATAGTACACACTAAGAAAATAACCACTAAAGATTTTACAGACATCCACACCACCATCTTCCCTCTATGTGATGTATGACAGTGAATGTTTGTTTTATACCAATTTAATCTGAAATGCAACTTATTTATACCTTGCACTATTTTCAGTTGTGCCATATATATATATATATATATATATATAAAGCAGCAGTGTCCTAGAAAATGCATCCTTCTTTTGTCGTTAAAGTAAAATGCGCTGTGTGGTCATGTAAAAAAAATGACCTAAAAATACTTAAACTTTCGATCTGGAACGATATTTGTTCCCAGTTGGTAAGTCGGTTTATGTTTCGTTACTAAAATTTCTAAAACCAGGAAAAGTGTTCCAATATCGACATTACGAACTCCAATAAACTTTAATGCAATGATTACAGAGAACAGTTTAATACTATAAATTAATTCCTTGGTCTCTTCATTTCTAACTGTTTTAAAAGCGTGACAGTGATTAAAGTAACTTGTATATTTCTGCACGAAGTAACATTTCTTATTCTATTCCTGTTTAACTTTGTGGATAATTTCATGTACCTAATCTAAAGATATATTTAATCATAGTTAGGTGACATTTTCCATATAATAATATTAATTCAGTTTAAGTATTATTACTCATTAAATATCGAATCTATAATGTAGGAAGGTACTTGCAAAGTTTACAATAAATTTATATTATTAGAGTGAAGCAAAGTATGGCTAAGTTGGTAGCGTGATGGACTGCGAATCTAGGGTCAATGGTTCATTCTAAGAGTGATGGTCAAATCCCACTATTCGGTTAGACAAGAATAGCCCAAGAGGTGGCGATGGTTAATGTTGACTAGCTGCCTTCCACCTAGTCTATAAGTTCAAAATTAGGGAAGGCTATGTGTAGATAACCCTTGTGTGCCTTTGCACGAATATCCAAAACAAAGTTATTAGAGTAAACTTAATCCCCATATTAAGTTTTGAATCGCTTGTTCTTTGTGTTACTGTGCTGTTATAAGTTATATATATATATATAGATATATTTTTAAATATATTAGTCTCAAAATGATTATTACATTTACTTCCGCTTTTAACTTATAATTTGAATGAAACATGATTTTATTGGGCATTTTGTTTTATCAAAAAACACATTTAACAATTTATTAAAGAAAAATATAATAGTGGCATAACTGCTTAACTTGGTGTAAACAATTTATTTTACATTTTTTGAAGAAGTATGAAAATCGGCTATCCTCTTTTAAAAATAAATACGAATAATGCGTAGGTAATTCTCAACTTTCATATTAGATTTAAGTCTGTAAAGTAATTTGTCACACTTCAAGATATATTCATGTTTCCTCTTCAGTGGCTACCACAACTATGAGCTTTAATAACATACCAAAGCGAGATGTTTTTTATAGAGGGACGTGTATTAAGTAGAAACAATTAAAACCTTTGGTTTAGATCGGCAGTTTTTTGTTCACCAGTGTCAGAGGGTTACTGTCCTTACTAGTTCATATCTTATTTATATATATATTCATAAACAAATCTTAGTATCTACAGTGTAAATCAAGGCAAATTTATGTCTAAAAGTTGTCATTTATTAAACCTAAAATTTACGAAACATGCAATTGTTAATGGGTAATATTGGTATGAAATCTTGTTTTATTTTCTACAAAATAAATTACTCTGACATTATAAATTTACGATAACCTAGGCATCAATGAAAACCTTATTTCGTTGTTGTCAGAAAGCGATTAATTTACACTTGAAAACAATTTTTATTTTTCATGAATTAAAACATAATATATTTATAAGTGCGGGAATTGTCATTACTATAAACACATTCATTATAGAAGGATACAACGACAACAAATAATTGTTAAAAAATGTTAAAGAAAAAAATAAAGCATTAATCGACTTCCATGAATTACTGTTCATCTACTCTTTAAGGTAATGCTGTTTGATGCTATTATTTCATATTTCTCACACATAAAGACGCAACCACAACTCTAGAATTGAAATTACTTCGATCTAACAATTGGCTGACACTAATGTAGATAGAAAATACATATCATCATACATTTCGTAAGTAAATTTGCAGTGGTTTTCTGAGGATGAATCTCTACCTAACAGGTTCTGTTCCCGAGGAAAGGACATAATGGATAAAAAATCTCCTTGTACCTGACAGTATTCAAGGTGTTTCACCATACCTAACAGGTACTGTTCCTGAGGAAAGGACATAGTGGATAAGAATCTCCTTGTACCTGACAGTATTCAAGGTGTTTCACCCTACCTAACAGGTATTGTTCCTGAGGAAAGGACATAGTGGATAAGAATCTCCTTGCACCTGACAGTACTCAAGGTGTTTCACTCTACCTAACAGGTATTGTTCCTGAGGAAAGGACATAGTGGATAAGAATCTCCTTGTACCTGATAGTACTCAAGGTGTTTCACCCTACCTAACAGGTATTGTTCCTGAGGAAAGGACATAGTGGATAAGAATCTCCTTGTACCTGACACTATTCAAGATGTCTCACCCTACCTAACTAGTCCTGTTCCTGAGGAAAGAATATGATGGATAAGAATCTGCTTGTACCTGACAGTACTCAAGGTGTCTCATCAGTTTTTGTTAGAACAGCATTGGCTAAGATACTACCCACAGTTCTATTTGTACCCAATATGTTACAGTGCAGATGTTCATTGATCATATTACTGTTTTTCTCTCTGCCACCGAATAAATTATAGTTGGTTGTTGTCAAAAAGCTACTATTAGTATTAAAGCTACTAAAGCTTGAAATCATGTTTAATTTTATCGCCTGGAGTATATACGAAATTTAAATCCTGGGAGCTATGAATATGTTACCATACTACTAATGGGAATAGTATGACTGCCGACTATGACTAGAAGACACAAATCATGTTTTAAAGCGAACTCGAGGTTCATGTTAATTTTTGTGACTGCCAATCATGAAATCTTAATATTTTGCTAAACTAAGCAAGTCAATAGTTCATAATGTGATTTTTAGCTACAGTGTCAATATCCAATTATATCCTTCATTTTGAAATGTTATCATCTTTCTATATGCCCTTTTTGATTATTTGATGTAAAAGCTTGTGTAAAAACCTTACACTGAAAAACAAGCAAATTTAATATTTTGTATTTCATACAATATGTAAATTAGTCAGATGATACATTTAAAATACGTTAAAAATATACATCAGTAATATAAATAATAATAAAGAGAAATGAATACGTTATATAAAAATGACTTGGTATATGCAAATCAGCAAGTCATGTTACAACCACAGCCGATATAAAGCTTATGGAATTTTATGTGATCAGATTGTTGAAACGGGTGGAAGGGAAATTGTTATCTTCGTATGATTGATGGATTGTGGAAAGCGGAATGGATGAATAATGTCCTTTGGGCATGACAATCTTACGTCGGAGCCTTTTGCAATAAAAAGCACGCTTTAGGACTATTGTCAATATGCACAGCCCTCATACAGAAAATGATTGAACGTGGCGACGTGGACTGTAATGACGCTCCACAATCGTTTTAACATAACATTTTAATTCTCTGTATTTCAAGAAATTTATAATTACATTGGTATCTTTGCCGCTATTAAATCAGGAAATTCTTCACATTGTTTTAGTATCTGATTTTTCAATATACAAAATATAGTTGCTTTCAGTTTTATGGATTATGAAAAACAATTCCCAACTTCAAAACTAGAATTCATATTATTACTTTTACCATGTTCGTTCAAACTATGTTGGGGTTTACTGAGCCATACCTAAACACTTATTATGTACAGTGAATAGACTGTAATCAAATAGACAGAGGCATATATTCCGTTGGTGTCTCTACTGTACGTCTGAAAGCTTACAAGTCTAAAAAAGATCGGATTTCAATATCTGCGATAGCCATAGCACATGTAGTTCATTATGTAGCTTTGTGCTGAAAAATTAACAAAAAACAAACATATTAATCATTCTGCTTATTTGTGTTTCTTATTAGAACCATCTTTGACCATAATGGCACGTATATCTTTTTTGGCTCAGAATGCTATAGACTGATTTATATATAATTATTAAATTTAACTTGTGGGTATAAGTATACATACATATATTTGTATCTATCGTTTTCATTTAGATAACCAGCAAATTAATCGAAAGTATTAATGATAAATATAACAATATCCAAAGATTTATTTTATTTTAAATCAAAAAACACACCCAGCTCTAGTTGTTTAGCCAATAAAGACAACTTTCACTCCGACCATCTAGTGTAACTCTCAATTGCAGGAATGAAATTAATTTCAATTTAATTTGGTATGGTTATTTCAGTACATGGAAAAAAAATGTTAAAGTAATGGTTCACTAATGACATCAAACCAGTTCAAAATTTTACAATTAAGGAAGTTTCTTGTGTGCATTGAGGCGAATCGCACTCTGCTTGTTGCCCAATCCAATTATTCTACAGCTTTATCCTCGATTAAAAATGTTCTCAGTCCAGCCATTTTCGTTGTTATCGTTTTATCTTAGATCAGTTCAGATAAAATTTAGTTTAGAAAATGTTCTTACTCCACTAGGAACGGTAATGAGTAAAGTTAATAACATTATTAGTGCGACTGTAAAGTTTGAAATGATGGCGATAATGTGTTTTGGTCATACATCCCAGTACATTTTTCAAAGTTGCTTTAGTTACTTTCTATGAGGATGTCTGCAATTCGTCATATCATTATGTGGCACAGACATCAGTCGCTTCGCCATCTGAAAAGTAAATATGTGGATCCACGCCATGTTTCAATAAGTCTCTCGAGCTTATTTGCAACAAGTCAGAAATGAAGCTTAGGAAACTAAATAATGAGCTGTAATCCTGTAGCTACTGAAACCTCTCTTCCACGTGTTGACGATTTTGTTAAAGATATTAACCTTCAAATGTTGCTGTTAATAAGGTATAGATTCGTTAAAACTATCGCATGAAAAATGTGTTTGTTTTTTGTTTTTGTTTGTTAATGACATTGATCTCCTACAGCCAAATGTGCTATACCATAAGACTAGTCACAAATTTGAAACTGAATATTTGGATTTCATTATGGAACGCGAATCTATTCAACTGGCTACCGTTACGATGATCTCTTCTATAATGGGGACATGAGTGTCGTAGAACTTTCACAGTTTGTATTGAGTACAAGAACAGCATCAGTTCAGCGTTAGCATCGAATGTCGCTCAGAATCTCCACAATTAACTGAAAAACATGTAGCAATACTTCTCAACGTGAATTAAAGCTAAAACGTAGATGTAAATGACGAAGAAAGTCACAGATTCGATGCACAAAGTGACTGCATCTTTCAACATAAAATTCAGACAGGGTACATTTCGTGGCAAAGAAAAAAAAAGAGTTTTTAAATTTCAGTTTTAATTTCTTTTTTTTAAGCCTACTGCTTTTGCCTTCTATGCTAACTCTATTGTTAAAAATATTGGCTTCATAATTCTTCCAGGGCTAAAGTTTGTTTATAACAATTTCAGTTGTACTTGTCACTTTCAGCGCTGAAAATCCAAGATAATGCTTTTGGATACTGACTTCCTCATATCAAGTTGCAGATGTCTCAGTAGCTGTGATAAAACAAATGATCATGCCATTTTTTCTATATGGCTTACGTCTATAGAATAGTTGAAAAATATCTGGCATTATTTTCTAGCAGCATGAGTCTGAACTTCAATTAGACAGCAGTTGAATCATTCATTCTGGATTTACTTTTTCAGGGAGTGTTTATGGATCTATTGCGTGGCAACTCTTTCAAGGTGTTATTTTATGACAAGATCAAAAATGGCCAGTATTAAACAACATGTAGGAAATGTATGGTTTTAGTTGTGATAAGCTTCTCAATCCCTCCACAACGAATAACATTTTCAGTTACATGAATTCTTATTAAATCAATAAGTGTCTAACTACAGACGCCAATGGTCTGTCTTTTGATTCTTTAGACTCATATGTATTGTATCGATTGTTTAGTTCTGTCCGAACTCGAGGATAGAGCCCCAAATTCTAGAGTTGGAAGCTTTAAACGAAAGGGGGGGATGAAGAAAGCGAGCAAAACAAAGAATAGTCGAAAAGGTGTTGCAAGAAATTTCTGAACAAATTGTGGAAACTATGTCACAGCGGCATACAAGCGAGGAACGACATATCAAGTCTGACAGAAAAAAAAATGTATGTTTGTTGAATTTCGTGCAAAGCTACTCGAGGGCTATCTGTGCTAGCCGTCCCTAATTTAGAAGCGATAGACTAAACAGAAGGCAACTAATAAATGCCATTCACATCCACCTCTTGGGCTATTCTAATTAAATAGTGGGATTGATCGTCACATTATAGTCCCTCCGCAACTGAAAAGGCGAGCGTTTTCGGTGGTTTGAGCGCCCCAACCGCCGGGCTATGTCTAAAAGAAATGAATAAGCAAATTAACCTAATAATGTTTCCACAAGAAATTTACAATCAAAAGTTTAAAAACTGAACTACAGCATCAACTTTTATAATTAAAAGTGTAACACTTTCTGGCAATAGTTATTTTCTATCTATTTAAGATATATCATACTCGCAGTTTTAAAATTCGAAAGTCTATGAATATTTTTATCAAAAACAGGAACCTAGTTATTATTTTGGCACATTTTATTGTTTATTTTTGTGTGCTGTATTTCCATCAGGAGTTATGATACATTTGAGTTATATGAAACTACTGCTGAATTTTTTCCCACAAAAATAACCATCATAAAATATAGTTTGCCACAAGACTCTCAAGGATACTTTTCTTTTGAACACATAATGATCTAAAAAACGTACCAATTACCCTTATCAGTTGTGTGCAGGAAGACGATCGTACAGAGCTTGACTTACATGCATTGAAACACATAATAAATCAATGGTTATATTATAAACAATATAAAAATTCAGTATACTTAATAATAAAAATAAACGCAGTCCAATCATAATATTTTGCTGGTTATATTAGTTACTTTTTCGTAGTTTGAGGCCAGTGTGTTAGGCTGCGGAGAACGAGTGGTTAAAGGTTCGAGCCATGATGTTGCTGAACATGTTTCGCATTTTCAGCTGTGAACACATCATAAAAGTAACAGTCAATCCCTTTATTTGTTCCAAAAACCAGACATTGTCCTTGTGATGTAGGGTACGCCTATATGACTAAACTCACTTTGTAAATTTAAAATCCAAAGAATACGATGATATGTTTGATTTAATTTAGGTTCTGAAACATAAAATGTTATGGGCTACAGAAAATAACTTTTATCGTGGTACACAGTAGACAAACTTCTCACAAAAGATGTTCCGTTAACCAGTTCCACCCATAATATTGACTATTAACTAGTTTGTAGTCATGAGAGCAAGCTAATTGCACTCTCAGATGTATAACTTGGTGTAAGATTTCAAAGGACAAGAATATAAAGAGAGCCTTAGATTTGTCTAGGTTGGTCAGGGAGGGGAGAAATAGCATTAAGTCATCTAATATGTAAGAACTGGCTTTGGGTTAGACATCATCGAATAATACTGATTTTTCTTACATTGTAACTGTAAGACAAAATGCACTTTTCACACGTCATTGTCCTAAAGGACTTATTACGGACATAAAAGGAGGAGCTCCAAATCATGTAAACTGTACATATAAAAGATTCAGTTATTAATCAGTAACCAAACTATTTGATTTATCTTGAACCAAATCCAATTTGTGCGTTTATTTTCTTGCTATGATTTGTGAGATTTAGATATTTTTAGGTGTGTTGTGATTTATAAATAGGTGCTAATCATACGTTTGAACCTGTTTGCAGTGTCTGCCTCAAGTTGAAAGTGAGAACCTTTGTTAGATCATAATGTGGTGAAACACAATGTTCAACTGTTTAATTCCTCACAACATCAATTAGAAAAGAGAGTGGTATAACACTAATTACTATGTTGTTTACAGAAAACTAGATAAACAAACCATGTAATATTATTATTTTTTCGTGACGTTTTTAGTACTTAATATTACTGACACTTGTTTCAAATCATATGTATCCAAATATCACTTATGAAGTTTCAGAATAAGTAGTAAGGTGTGTTAGTTGTATTCAAAGCATGATCAAAGTTCTTCTTTTTTGATATTTTCTAGAAATTCAAAATAACTATTTCCATGTTTGCTACATGTTCATTGATAAATGCAAACTAGCCTAGAATGGTTTGAACAGCTAGAAATTTGTTCTAACGTTCAAACGGTTTGTTGTAATAAAATACGTGATAAAAATCACGTTAACTGCAAATGTTTTATTTCTTACATTCCTCTTAATTTATCTATTTCTGTCTAAAAATCAGAGAAGTGTAAAAATAACATTTCAGATCTATCTCTCCCCCCCCCCCCCCCACACACACACACATACACAAATCATCGCCAATTAGGACTTTCGTTCAATACGTGATTTCACTGACAAATTTTAGGCCTATTGGGGTCTAACGCTTCGCCTACTATCAGCGTTTAAACCATAACTATACATCGCCAATTAGGACTTTCGCTCAATACGTGATTTCACTGACAAATTTTAGGCCTATTGGGGTCTAATGCTTCGCCTACTATCAGCGTTTAAACCATAACTATACATCGCCAATTAGGTCTTTCGTTCAATACGTGATTTCACTGACAAATTTTAGGCCTATTGGGGTCTAATGCTTCGCCTACTATCAGCGTTTAAACCATAAGTTTATATTAATATATTTTGTTTGTTCCTGTAAGACGATGTTAATTTCGTACACCATTCAACAAGCTTTTGTCCCAGTAACAGATAAACTTAAAGGCAAATTTACAAGATTAACTTACAAAAGTAAGATGGCCGGTGTCTACTAAAGTGTTAAAACATGTCATAATCTTAGTTTTTACATTAACAGATCAGGGGAATTTTATCAAAAAGTACACTTGATGCTGGTCTTTAATACACTTTAATGTTTAGTTTCCTATAAACTGTGACTCCCTTGAAAGCGTGACACGTTTAACCCGATATGAAACTACTCCTGAATTTTGTCTCACAAAAAAAAACAACTAAAATCTCAAGATATAATTTACCATGAAGAAAGAATGGAACGGTAATTTTTCTTTTGTATACATGATAACTTAAAGAATAAACGAACTACACTGATCAACTGTATAGATTTACAGTTACACGTATTAAAAACTGAATCATTAATGCTCCCATATAGTCACTTGTATGGGCTGAAACATCACAGTTATAATAAGATCGATTAAGCACGCCCACGATAAAAAGAGGTCTAATTACTAATTTTTCTACTTCTAGTGATTTCATCCCCCCCCCCTCAAAATTTCTCAGTGGATTTGTCGTATCTCATTTGTGCCTTACATTCTGCTTTTAAACCTAACGCTGATTAGGTTATTTAAAATATCCTTAAGTTGAGCTTTTGAGATTATTTCAATAAATACAGACACATGTAGTAGGCTATATACAGTATCAGAAATGTATAAAAAACAAACACTAAGAAAATACCATCCTATTATCATGTGAAAAATAACTACGCCAAAGTGTTCTCACGTGTAGATGATTTACACTGTGATTAGTTGTCATCCAACCAATTAGAATAAGCCACACCTTTATAAAACCTATGAAAGAACAAACCGGTCAAGGTTTTTACATGCGAAAACATGTAACAAAACTCCATGTTTCAGTAGGAGCTGTACGCAAGACGCCGAAGAATGTACGTGAAACTGGCATAATTTTTTAGAACAGAAGTGGTCGAACTATAAAATCAAATTCTACAAAAGGGATGTTAAGTATCTAGAGATATGTTCTTAACAAATGAAACGAGAGTCGAGAACAGATCTTCCCAATAACCTAACCACAAATTCACGTGTGAATGCTAACTCAAGAATGGTAAGGCATAAATTGGCCCAAAGTGACCTTAGTGAACGTGTAACTGCTCGTAAACCGCTGCTAAGAAGAGGTGATGCAAATAAAATGTTAAAATGGGTATCAGACCATAAACAGTGAAATTGTTTGTTTTT
>NW_013669230.1:96062-98914 GCF_000517525.1 Limulus polyphemus
CACGGCTGAAAGGGCGAGTCATGTTTGGTGTGATTGGGATTCGAACCCGCACCACTCAGATTGCGAGTCGAGTGCCGTAACCACCTGGCCATGCCGGGCCAAACAGTGAAATAAGCCGGAAACGATGAATGATAATCTGTTCGACGGCAAAGACAAAAATGGTCAATGTACAACATCTATAGTGAAACATTTTATGGAGGGTGATGATACAAACTTGGGGCTGCATCGTAGCCAACGATATCGTCAATCTAAACAAAATTAATGCACATTGCTGACAAGTACATGAACATTCTGCCAATCACTCATGAACACTTTTCTTTGGGCGAAGATTATTCTTCCAGCAAGGTAATAATTCCAAGCATTCATCAAATATGGTAACACGTTATCCTGGGGGTAAAGACACGGGATAGCATTGCTGCATAAAATCCCCATGTGAAAATTTTTGAAGCTGAATAGGGGTTTTTGATAACTGAGATCAAAAGGCAACTAAACAAATCAGCTGAATTGTGTAAATCATTGGTTGTTTATTTGTTAAATTTCGCGCACAGTTATTGGAGGACTATCTGCCCTAGCCGTCCATAATTTCAAAGTGATAGCCGCCACCACTCAACTCCAACACTACTTTAGTCGAATTGTGAGGTTTACTCTCACATTATAACGCCTTCACCGCTGAAAGGGTTCAGTGATGGGTTGGGATTCAAGCATTGCAAGTCGAGCGCCATAACCACGACGCCATGCTAGGCCTTATATGGATTTATACAGAACATCTTAAACAATACTCCACAAATGTACTTTTCATAAGCTGTGAAATATGGTACAATTGTTTGTGGCAAAGGGCTTACAAACACAAAGTACTTTTGCAACTTTACAAATTATTTACTTTTCTTTAATGTTTCTGTGATGGTGTTTTATATCTTAATAGGTTCACCATCTAGTTGTCATTACTCGTTGTTTGTAACTCCTGTATGTGTATCACTTGTGTGTTTCCATAATTATTTTTATGTACTTTAGTGAGTATTGCTATCGTCATAATGTTTAGTTACTGTAAATTAGATCTGGGAAATTCGACTTCATCTATATATTCGGCTATAGGTACTACAGTAAATAAGGATTAATATTTAACAATAGTTATATAAAAGAAATATATTTTTATTCAAAGTCTTTCAAGGAATTGTATCATGTAAAATTATATTCAAGGGAGTTACAGAAAAATTTACCCAATTTTTATAATTTTGTTACCAGTAATTGTACATATTCCAACAACACATATAACTTTCAACGTGTATTTAATGGGTATGATTAGAAGCTGCAATGACTACAGTACAATATATTAGATCAAGACTTGCATGATATATTAAAATCTAACCTTGTATTCTTACAAAATAGGCTGCACGTGAACATTTCAGTTCAATCTGATAAATGATTTAAAATAATATATATATATAAAACTGTACAACCATTAATATATATATATATATATCGCATACGTACCTATAAATTAGGTCGAAGAAAAAATTAACGTCACATAAATAGAATAGCCACATATAAGTGTAAAACTAATGTACCTGTATGTACACGTCTCCTCTAGGCCTCAATGAATCTGGTACAATAAATCTAAAAATAATTTACAGTTATCCAATGATGTAATTTTTTGTTTTTTGGTAGCTTAGTACAGTTATTAGGAACAGATTTAAAAACTTAGTTTGAGCTAGTTACTAATGTACTTCAGAAGAAACTATTTATTCAAGAATCTACCTATATATTACCATAACTAAAATAGAAAAGGTTTACCATATTTTTTTATTTGAGATGTATGACTGGTTGTTCATTCGTAAGTGGTTTAATTTTGGTATAAATGATCTAAGACACTGGCCGGTGGAACAACAGCTTCGCTGATTAGCACAGAAACTAAATGTCAACGATAACTGGTACGCATTTATAAACTATCATTGACTTCTGCAGTGATGGTTGGAAAACGATCGTGACAAAACTTGCTTTCTTTAAGGATGTAAAACATTTTGTTTATTTCATTTACAATTTACTTCTCACGTGAACAAAAGTAGAAATGACATCTGACCTAATATAAATCAATCGATTAACTGAGCTTATCCATTGATTATTAAGCTCAACTATTAAGCAGGGCTTACGAGAGGGAGGGCAGCTACTCTGGGGCCCGGGGTCTGTTGAGGGGCCCCGCAGTGGGATATTCCAAAGCTCACTAGAAATGCATACTACTTAATAAACTACCGCTGTGCCACTGGGGGCTATGATTATTGAAGTTGTATAATTCTTTGATAATGTATTATATTTAGTGTTAATATCGTAAATAATACTCAACGTTAAACTGGTACACATGTACAGGAAACACAACACACAATATTATGAGAAAAACTGTAATATTAGCTCAACCTAAAAGTGTAATTGGTAATAATATTCGTGAATCGTTAGAAAGAGTAAAACAACAAAATAGATCATGTAGTATTAAATAGAGATGAAAGTTTGGGAGGATATTGCAAGAATGTGGATTGATCTACTTTGAATGGTTTAGCGTGAATGTATGAAAAATAACATACAGATCAATGACCTACTAACAAGCCATAAATACTTTGACAGTTGTCTGTAATTCACTCCTGAGGATGACAGTTGTAACGTTGAAACATGTCATCCTCAACTTTTTACACAATTAAAAACATTTTATTTAGGCCTATCTATGGCCTTCACCAGTTTAACGTTGAATATTATTTAAGATTTTGACATGGTTAAAATTACAATGTATGTAGATGATCATTTATTGGCCTCCGTAAACATCTGTAGAGACATCAGTTTTATGTAAAAGTCTAGCATAACATAGT
>NW_013669230.1:98924-102053 GCF_000517525.1 Limulus polyphemus
CGTGAATCGTTAGAAAGAGTAAAACAACAAAATAGATCATGTAGTATTAAATAGAGATGAAGGTTTGGGAGGATATTGCAAGAATGTGGACTGATCTCCTTTGAATGGTTTAGCGTGAATGTATGAAAAATAACATACAGATCAATGACCTACTAACAAGCCATAAATACTTTGACAGTTGTCTGTAATTCACTCCTGAGGATGACAGTTGTAACGTTGAAACATGTACAGTCCTCAACTTTTTAAAGGCCATAGATAGGCCTAAATAAAATGTTTTTAATTGTGTACCAGTTTAACGTTGAATATTATTTATGATTTTAACTTTATACACAAGTGCCAAAATACTATAATTATATTTAATGTATTATACTAAATTTATATAATGTAATATCTTAGTTAAAAATTGGTGTTAGACAATTTTTAATTCTCTAACGATGGAGGTGTGACGGATTTACTATCCTGTATCTATTTCATTATCGATATTTCTTTAAGTTAAATATATATATATGTAGAAATGGACATAACTTATACTTTTAAATCTGTATTGCAAAATTCCCACCTATTCACTAAAATTGTAGAAAATTCTCGAATGTAAGAATCGACAGCATTTGTGTGTGTACGTAAACACTGATTTATCATTAATATTGTTGCGTAAGCTGAAATTTCGAGAAACTCTTCTCCATAAATATAACCAATGCGGCGCGTCAAAAGACAGTATCTATCATTGGTTTGCTATATTTGTGTGCTATAAGCTTCGGAAACTATAACTGTGATTATTATAATGCTTATTAGTCGGGAACTTCAGATATTTGACCAGCAGCGTTTATAGATTTCGAATATTACAAACCATTTAAATTCAGCAGATTCACATCGGACATTAGCATTTTTATGAAAACATTATATAACTTCATCAGTGGACAACTTGGCGTGTGTGGCCGGCGAAAGACGAAGAACTAAGCTAGCTAGCTCCCCCTTAAGTGAATTGTATCTACGTTATTTGTTTATGTTTTTCGTTTTCTTTTTTATTGTATTGTATTCTTTATGTATTTATATATTTTATTTCTTTTCTATTTATATATTTTATTTCTTATGTATTTATATGTCTTATTTCTTATGTATTTATATATTTTGTCTTTTATGTTAATTTTTTAATTGTTGATGAAGTACATAAGGTCATATTCATTTGTTCTGCAGCCGAGGTGGTGAATCCTCAGGATGAATATTATTTAAGAGACTTAGAATTAGGTAGTCAACATGATAGTGTAAAGAAGTTTTGAGGTCATCGCGATCACAACGTTTAAATTCCTCAATTAGACATAATTGTTTTTGTTTGTCGAAACTGTTGCCAATATGCATAGAATTACACCATCGATCAAAATATACCTCTTTTTTCGTGAACAAATTCTATATAAGTTTGATTATCTTGCTTGCAATAACTTCGAAAGTTTTGGCGATAAGCCTCCTGTACCAACTCGTATGCTTTGAGCTACATTAACCTTATCAAAATTTGCACAATCTTCTAGAGACAGAGCAGTATAAGCTTCTTGTACTTTACCAGTTAAAACACTTTGAAGTAATAATGACTATTTTGTTGTGGGTCATGCCATGGTTTGGGCAACCTTCTCAAAATGTTGAAAATATTTATCAACTTCATTGAATAGTGATACTTTATCATATAAATTAAGTTAAAAGTTGTCATTTGCCTTGGTCGATCGGAGTTGAGTCTAATTTCCATTTTGTTCAGTTTTTAATTTCTCTTTCAGCTTCAATACGAACTTGTTCTTTCTCTTTTTCGGCTTCAATGCGAGTTTGTTTTTTAAGGCTTCGATACGAGCTTGTTCTAGTTCGATTTGTTTGAGTTTTAGCTGAATCTCTGACTTATATTTATTACTCAACTCTGATTGGCCAGTGGGGACACTAGAATATTCCTCGAATACTTCCTCAGGCAACAAATCATCATTGACTAATGTTTCAATAATGCACTATTTAGTTAATTTTTCTCATTGATTTTTTAACTTCTAGTTCTCAATCTTTGGCAACTTCGATCAATTCATTTTTGTTATATCTTTCTAGTTGTTCGAGAGAGGATAATTCAACAAAATCTTGATAATCAGACATTATCAAGTCTTGTTGGCGCTGATAAATATAAATTGAATTATGATTTGAATTTGAATTTTAGTATACAAACAATAACACAATTTGCAATAACGGTTATTATAAAAAATGATCTATGTACCAAAGTTTTACAAACTTACAAATAATATTTAGTCCTCTATATGGTCTGGAACTTCCTTCTTATCTTATCGAGTGTTCAGGATGAGCGAATTAATTTTGAGTAGATGAAGACACAATTCACTTAACAGGGAACTAGCTAGCTAGCTCTGTGCTCTTCGTTCTTCACCGGTTCGTATGCCGAAATATTCACCGATGAAGTTTTATAATGTTTTCGTAAAATTACTAATGTCCGATGTTAATCCGCTGAAGCTAATTGGTTTGTAATGTTTGAAATCTATAAACGTTCCTGGTCAACATATCTGAAGTTCCCTATTAATAATTGTTATAACAATCAAAGTTATAGCTTCCGAAGTTTATACTATACCAACTACAGCAAACCAATAACAGATACTGTTTTTAGGTGCGTCACGTTGGTTATATTTATAGGCGTGTGGAGAGTTTCTCGAAACTTCAGCTTACGTAACAGTATAAACGATACAGCAGTGTTTATGTACATACGTATATATATTGTTGATTCTTACACTCGAGAATTTTCTACAATTTTAGTGAATAGGCGGAAATTTCACAGTGTACACTTCTACATATAAATTTAACTTAAACAAACATAGATATTAAAATACATATAGGATGATAAATCCGTCACATTATTTAGTTACAATTAGTTTGAATACAAAATACTAGTACTTTGTACATATATTCACTTTTTCACTATTTCATGTAATAATGTGGCCCCGTCCCACCAAACATGCTCGCCCTTTCAGCCGTGGGGGCGTTAAAGTGACGGTCAATCCCACTATTCGTTGGTAAAAAGAGTAGCCCCAAGAGTTGGCGGTGGGTGGTGATGACTAGCTGTCTTCCCTCTATTCTTTCACTGCTAAATTAGAAACGGCTAGC
>NW_013669230.1:102684-105349 GCF_000517525.1 Limulus polyphemus
TAAGTAACAGACTGTCAGCATTTCTGAAAGTCAAAATTACTCGAAGTACAAAATGGTTTCAGGAAAGTTAAATAAACAACTGATCATTTAGTTAAGTCAACTGAGACCATGTTAGATAGCTTTAATAAAAATAAATGCATTGTTTGCTTTCTCGATATAGAGCGGCCTGGCATGGCCAGGTGGTTAGGGCGCTCGACTCGCAATCTGTGGGGCGCGGGTTCGAATCCCCGACACACCAAACATGCTCGCCCTTTCAGCCGTGGTGGCGTTATAATGTGACGGTCAATCCCACTATTCGTTGGTAAAAAGAGTAGCCCAAGAGTTGGCGGTGGGTGGTGATGACTAGCTGTCTTCCCTCTAGTCTTACACTGCTAAATTAGGAACGGCTAGCGCAGATAGCCCTCATGTAGCTTTGCGCGAAACCTATAACATCGATATAGAGAAAGCTTTCGATACTGTAAGGAATAACGGTCTGAAGTCCATGTGCTAGAAATGAAACTCCTGCGCGATATTATTAGCGGACAACAGGAAATGTAGAGTTAATGTGGAGAAAACCTACTCGGAGTACTTTATTTCTGAGGTAGGTTTTCCAAGGGGTGTAGGTAACTCAATATTATTCATCATATATATGCTAACAATATGTAATTCAACGGTCTAAGTTTTAATTTCGCATCCGAATTCGCGAATGATGTGGAAATCTGGAAAAATCCTCACGTCCTTCGATAGCAGCTACAAATTTCAGACACAATTAAACAAAATAGCTGAATATTGTCAAAAATACTGATTAAGAATTGATGTCCCCCAAACTATATTTACACGGAATACTTCTCCAGACTACTACATCTATGACTCTAGGCTAACAAGGGCCAAATACATAGATGAAAATGGAATAAGAGCATGGCAACGCACCAACTTTATTAAGAGTTCTTACAGGTAAAATTAGATCAACATCATTACAGGTAAAATTAGATCAACATCAGGAAAGGCCATTATCAAAATATACACAATATACACACGCCCAGTTATGGAATACACGTCGTGCCCGTCATGGAGCAATATAGCTCCCTCATTAATTAAAACTAAATTACAAACAATACACAATTCATAACTCACAGCACCATTCAGAATTCGCACAATAACATCATATGTTTTTCTATATAATTATGCAAATACATAACAACTAACTGAAAGACATCTACGTAGCGCGTTCATTTATTTTCAGAAAAATAGCCATATAAAAGCGAGTTATTACATGACTTAGACTGCTATCGCATACGTGATGGAAATAGTCCTAAATACATTTACCCAATTAACATATATTATATGTATAAGAACAAGCCACCTACTGCAAGCAGGTGATCCTATCACTAGATTAATAAACTTCATGTGTATTAAAATATATCTAAATACAAACTTTATTGGTTAAAATAATGAAAATGTACGTTCATTGTTGAAACTATTTGCAATGTGTAAAACTGTATCATAAACCGAATATAAAGATAGTAATATAAAAATAGTATTTTCCTGTAATACATTATCAACAGATGAAAAAAATGAACCAGCCGTAAAGGAGGGAGGAAGACGTCGTAAACGTACCTGACCTTTCCTGGTCTGGAAAGAAAGAAAGACTTAAATACCAATAAAGAATTCAGGCAAGTTTATAATTTGTACATACATTTTCCGCGCACTACCGACATTACTTCTGCGTACCACAGTTCGAAAATCCCTGCTTTAAACTAAAAAACGATTGTAAAACTTACTTCCTCTGCTTGGAACGTTGGTGCCTCCCAGTGGCACAGCGGTATGTCTGCGGACTTACAACTCTAAAATCCGGGTTTCGATACCCGTGGTGGGTAGAGCACAGATAGCTCATTGTGTAGCTTTGTGCTTAATTACAAACAACCTGTAACGTTGGAAATGTAAAATGTAAATACAGTAAATCTCAAATTCTTCATTTTTTTTTATCGATTTGTTCGGAAAAACAAGACAGTCGTAGAATGGCTTACCTTAGTGTTAAACAATAATTAAAAATAGTATGCGTATTATTTGAAGCGGGCGATTCTTGACTTTCATGTTTTAGGTAGTATCGTAGAGTAATTTGTCATACTTCAATATGTGGTAAGGCCCGGCATGGTCAGGTGGTTAGGGCGCTCAACTCGCAATCTGCTGGTCGCCGGTTCTAATCCTCGTTACACCAAACATTCAAAACAAACAAACAAACCTTCTTAATGGAACCTTCGAATATTTGCTTAATTGCTTCCAAAAGGCAAGAATGTAACCAGACGTAAAGAGTACGTTTCAAAGTGCTATTAAGTGCTCATACAATCGCTGAATGTCTTTATTTGAGGAGAATAGCTCTAGTGCTTTTTTGTACCTTTGATTGGTTTTGTGACTTCTGTAACTTTGGTTACTCGGCATACAATGTCATTGTTGTTATGTTGTATTGTGCTTGAGGTGTTATTAATGTGTGTCGGGAATTTTGGTTTCTAAATATTACTATTTCGAGTTAATCTTGATAAAAGACCCAAAACTCGAGCGCTTTCGAATAGTTGACTATTCTTCTTCAGGAGAACAAAGGGTGACCTTTAACTTACTTATACTTATACTCTGGGTGGTAATTTTGGTTACGTCCTTTCAACCTCAACGTGTTTGAGGACAACCAGGG
>NW_013669230.1:106102-111006 GCF_000517525.1 Limulus polyphemus
TTTCCGCTTCTCTTCAACCCCGCTGCTTGATGAGGGATGTACATATTCGTGAGTATCATAGTTTGTCCTGGATTTGGTTTAACCGTAAGAAAAAAAAACTCTTCCACACATCACGAGGTGTAGAGAAGCTTTCCTACAATAAGAGTACTTCCAATTTTCTAGGCCAGATGGAACTTTATGTTCACTTGCTGTTTGCATCAAACCATCTTCTTTTGTCATTGTTGGAGGAAAACCCACTTTCCATTACCAAATCAGGTCAAACTATTGTAGCTGTAGAATCAGTGCTGAACCACATACTGTAAGACTTCCCATCAATAAACCCGTGAACTGGTTTTATTAAATAATGACCTTCTAGAATCTAAGTTTCAAATGGACAGCAACTGAATGTTATAGAAACCTACAAATGTAGAGGATGGCGTTTCGAAAGCCTTCCGCCTTTCGTAAGGCCTTTGTGACCTTTAACCTGCGCAATGCAATATATAGTAGGACGTGTGACGTCATGTAAACCGGAAGTCCCAGTTGAGTTAAATCTGGTGACCAGCCAATCCCAACTCAAGCAGTTAGTCTACCGATTGTTTTAAAAGATAATAAAGCTACTATAAACAATCATGGAAACTTAACATTGACCACACGATATACTTCATTTTCAAGAGTCTATTTCAATTTAAATTTCCTTTCTGTTTGTAGACAAGTTTAGAATCTTCGGAGAAGAAAGAAGTTGTTTGAAAATGATATATTTATAGTTTACTATAATGTTTCATGGGCTGTTGTTCAGTAAAGTTACATTGAAAATCAACGCAGAAAACTCTCCCTGCCAACATGTAAGTTTTAAAGTTGTTTATTTTAGTCTTCTCTAAGATTTTGCTGTTATGTTCAGGTGATTTGTTAATGAGTTATACTTTCAAGAATATCAATTTGATCAGAAAATACCACATGCTACTTGAAGGACTATATTAACTTTTCCATATGAAGGAACTTTGTTTACTAATACCACACTGGTATTAGAAGTGTAATGTTTTGACTCTTACTCACATACATTAAGCATCCCATGACATCAACTACACTCTACTCTCGCTATTATAAAAATAAACTTACTAAAAAATTGAAACGAATGAGGACTAGAATAATAAAAGTTGGTAGAGAAATACTTTAATAAAATTTACATTGTGTACGGCAACTTTGAAATTAAGACAGAGGTTTGAAACAGTTTTTTCATGTAACTTATAATTTAATCAATATCTGGAAGCATGAAACTGTTCATACTTAATTGTACTGTGGTTTAGTAAGTTAAATGTTTCCGATTTATAGAAAATATAGTAGGTAGAAACATTAACTATTTATATTTATACTGTATAGAACGATGTCTTTGATAACCATTTTAATAGTTTCTGATCATTTAGTATTATATAATATTCTTTAATCAAGATATAAAAACGTAGTTAGTTTGAATTAAGATTACATATTAAGTAACTGTCTCACTCACATTTTGTACACCTTTACAAAGTGCGTGTACAATAGCAGTGAAAGAAAATATATTTGAGCAAAATATTTCAATTATTGAATTTATGTTTATCGTTCGCTTTTACAGTCAAAGTTCAAGTATAAATGCTATTACACGAATTATCTTTAGCAGTTGGTCCTCACTTCGTCAATTACAGGAGAGTCACGAATTATCTTTAGCAGTTGGTCCTCACTTCGTCAATTACAGGAGAGTCATGTATGTAGAATTTGATTGTGTGTATCTTCATGCAAAGCTGCACAATGGACTACCAGCGTTGTGCCTGCTACGGGAATCAAACCTCGAATTTTAATGCTATAAGTCTTCAAGCTTACTGTTGAGCCGCCAGAGAACACAGACAGCTTCGTAGCCATGCTACTTTCAGCAGGCGTTAAGTAAAATTAAAAACTGGATTCACTGAATTGAACGTAGAATAGTGTTTATAGACTGGTTAAAATATATTGTACTGTGTATATTTTGTTGTTGGTCATTTAAAGTTTACTGAATTTACAAAACACAGATCAAAGTTCCCAACTGATTGCCGACGACACTTTGATACATAATCGTATATAAAGGTATACAAAAATATAAGTTGTCTATGTTTTATAATGTATATACTGTGTAATGTAACAAATTTTCTGTTGTTGTATGTAACATAAACTCGATTCGTGAAGTGCACTTTCTCTATAAATACACCTCAGTAGCTACAATCGAGTGGAGATTTGGAAGTACAAGCATGGATACCTTATCCGTTTTCACTACTGTACAGAAAATACAGAATAAGGTAACGACAGAGCTATACAAATGTTTTACATCATATAACTTTTATTGTTTCACCTGAATATTGCTGTTTTACACAGTAAGTTGAATGAAAAACTATTCTAACAATATTCTATAGGGAGTGATAAAAGTGTCAGCTGAGTGGTTACAGTTTTGTACCTATACAAAGTTAACAAATCATTTGGTTTGGAAATAATGTGGAAAATTTCTATATGTTAACAACTGCAAGCATCTGTAATAATATTTAATAGTAGGGGATAAAAACATCAAATTATTAACATATAAAACGCATCGTGTGAACATTTTGGTTATATGATTTGAAACACATTGGATTTCGGTGAATTGCATGTTGCAGTGTTATAAATTGAGAATTCCGTTACGCGGTTTCCTTCTAATCTCATCTTAGTACTAGTCATTCCTAGTGCACATAATGTTTCAAAGTGAAAAAATATTGTAGTGAATGGCGTTTTGTTGTTTCATTTAAATAACATTAAAACGTCTTTATGATGTATTGGTAAACTGTAAGACCTTCGTCGTGTTGCGACATATATCTACGTTATATCCATATCAAAAATTATCTTTGACACACAATTGCCTTACCACACAGCTAAACTCCGAGATGACAATATTGCTTAGAGAAAGGTAAGTGCCAGTCCAAAAATACATGTACGGCGTTTCGTTACATAGTAATAAAGTAAATGTCCGACTATCGTTAGATAGAAATACCAGCAACAGTCCACTGATTGTGGGTCACTTAATTTTAGACAAGAAAAGAAATATTTTTGGAGTAACATATTTTCAAAACAAAGCGCTATAAATAGTTTATTTTTGTTTTCTAATAAGAATATTACTTCTATAAATAAACATTTGTTTAACAAGCACGAAAGTGTATTTATAAAGTTTTAAATATTAAAACAACTGTTATTTTGAAAACTTGACAGTCTTCGTATGACCCGACTCATCGTATTTCTGTTTTATACTGTACCATCTGAAGAATAACAAAAGAGGCATTGTGCACTGCTGTTTCTGAAAACCTTGCGTGTATTAAGAGTTAATTATAGTTAACTGGTTCTAGTGAGATAAGGTATGGAGGTTGAAAAAGTTCTTCGTATCTTGAAAGGCTCAACTGATGTGTTTTTCTTGTGTTCTGTTCTTACGAGTGGTCGCACAATGATAGAAAAAAACATGAACGTTTGAGTCTTTATGAAATGTTTGAATAAGTGAACTTTTTTATTGGGAAGGTGTTATACCATGGCGCTGAAGACATATAGCATATTTAAATATCTGTTACTGTTATCTTTTTGTCCTTGTGTTTTTATCACATAAATTGAAAGAATAATTCATCGAAAAACAACTCGGAAATTGCGTACTCACCGATAGTTTTATATGGCGTTTAAAATAAATCATTATTAATTTAACGAAATAGCCATCCATTCTGTTTTTTAATTTTCACCACTAGGATCAAAACTAAAAAAAAAAAAAACCTAGTAAGAGCGAAACCTGATATTTCAGTAACTTAGTATTGAAATTGATATTTTCTAGAGACTGAATAGGTACGTTTTTTCAATCTTTATAATAGCTACTCAAACTTCACAAGGTATTTTACATAATTTAACCTCTTGGAAGTAAATGAAAATTCTAAAACTTGTGAAGTTAATCTTTTTTTTACGATGATTTTAATTGTTAGTATGAAAAAAAAACCCATTATAAATCACAGGTGTAGATATTTAACCTCTTACAGTAATTGAAAAGCTTACACCTCGTGAAAGTAATCTTTTTTTTTTCTCAAGTTGTTAACTAGTAATCTCAAATGATGGCAGGTGTAAAAGCAGGGAAAGAATCGCGTAAATCAAAAGCTGTATCACGATCGGCGAGAGCTGGATTGCAGTTTTCTGTTGGGAGAATTCATCGTCATCGGAATAGCAGGACAACAAATCATAGTCGCATGGGCGTTACAGCAGCTGCTTTTATAGTATTTGATTGCTGAGTATTGGAATTGGCTGGTAATGCTAGTTAAGAAGATAACCCCACGCCACCTTTAGTTAGCTACTCGTGGAGATGAGGAGTTATATTCTCTGATTAAAGCTACTATTCTAGTGAAGATATTATCCATCTTATTCACAAATCCTTGATTGGTAAGGAAGGATCCAAGAAAACAGCATGAACCTAATAGACCAGAGTTTTTGTAACTTTCACCAACAATCATTCATTTAAAGAATTGTGTTTCACCAAAACTTCTCTGTGTTCATTCTTGTGTTTTTAGTTTATTTACTAATACATATTGTTTTTCAATTTATGTAAATATTCAATTTGATCACATTTTAGTTTTTAACTGTTTAAACCTCTGGTTTATAAAAATTGTACTGAAAATCAGTTATGTGTTTAAAGTGTATAGATAAAATGTTATTCTGAAACAACTTGTTTCAAATTCTGTGTTATACTTCTACATTTCTGTAATTTTAATTTAAAATTGAACTACAAGCATAAAATACTCCTCTTGTGAAACCCTATAATGTGTACTTGATCGTAAATTGGAATTTGTTAACGTAAAATTGTTTGTTTTTGAATTTCGCGCAAAGCTACACGAGGGCTATCTGCGCTATCCGTTCCTAATTTAGCACTGTAA
>NW_013669230.1:111954-116993 GCF_000517525.1 Limulus polyphemus
CCCCGCGACCCTCTGATTGCGAGTCGAGTGCCTGGCCAAAACGTTAAAATTTAAAGAAACTTTAGAACCAGGTGATACCTTATATATTCATCTAAAACGTATATGTGATATATTTTTTGCCATTAACATTCTTTTATCAGTTATAAGTTTCTATAAAACATTATTATTATTATATCTTTTTTTGAATAACCTCAACCAATGAGATATTTGTTGGAAAGCATACTAGCACAATAATGTATAAGTTATAACTGTTATTATCAATATGTTTATTTTCTATAAGTAGTAGCTAATGAAAAATTTAAATTACCTTTTACTGGTCCTCTGTTTGTTTTATAATATGCACTGCGTTTTCTTTACTTTGACTCTCAAGTTTATCTGTTCTTTAGTAGAAAGCATTAGGAAAGCAAAAAAAAAAATCCTTTGATTTTTATATGACCCTTATTGTTGATCACAATATCATAGAATATTTTTAATGATATCGTCTATACTTATTAATATTCTCAAAACTTCCATAAGCTTTAATTATTATTTACAGCATTTTTTTCTTTCTTCACAAATACACTATAGCTAAACATATGATATCTAGCATCCAGTGTCGTTTCAGGAACAGTGATATTCAGGTCGTTAAATGTATCTACTAAACGTAGGTTTCGGAAATATTATGTAAAGTATGAATACGAACATGATAGCAAAATAAGTACAAATACACGAGTGAACAAAGAAAACAAACCTTTATTCATAATAATTGGAACTAAATTAAACAACCTCTCCATTGTGACTTCTCACTGGCTAATGGGGTAGAGAGGAACCTTTTAGAACGTCTGCATAGGATAATGAATAATTCAATATTACCCTTTCAAATCAGACCAAAGTCCTGTATTACCCCCTCACAATCCATATGTTACCTACGTCACAATGTATTCCAAATCACATATAAAAGGGATATAGCCCCAACTCTTGCTAACTTCTGCAAGTTATCGTGTCATCCATTGAGATGGGCTTAGTATATCCCATGGAGTAGACTCAGAGACAGGGTCACGCTTTAACATGTTTCTTTCGCATAGCAGTTGCAGTAAGTAAACTTTATCCAAGCAAATTAACTTCTGCAAGTTATCGTGTCATCCATTGAGATGGGCTTAGTATATCCCATGGAGTAGACTCAGAGACAGGGTCACGCTTTAACACGTTTCTTTCGCATAGCAGTTGCAGTAAGTAAACTTTGTCCAAGCAAATTAACTTCTGCAAGTTATCGTGTCATCCATTGAGATGGGCTTAGTATATCCCATGAAGTAGACTGAGAGACAGGGTCACGCTTTAACACGTTTCTTTCGCATAGCAGTTGCAGTAAGTAAACTTTTACTGTTTTACATCCGGATTATAAAGATTTCAAAACTATATTCCAAACACCTCCATGAAAATTTAGAAAAATTACTCAATATACCTAAGTAAAGATATACTCTGTACTAGTTATGGAAGGGTGAAATTAGATGTTATTTCACTGTAATATCAGTAAGTTTTTACAACATGGTGTTCCAGCCTTGGCATGAATTGATAGTCATCAAACTGTCACAATGTTCCATGTTGTGTAGTGATACACGCTTTTACTTACAATTCAACCATGAGAAAATATGCCAAAAGATTCAAGGATGACACTTTAAACTCTTTCCCGGAAAAATGCTCGCCTTACGACCATCCCTAGGGACAAAGATATCTAAAAAATATAACGTCCGGGACTTAGTTCGCTTGTTGATTATCGTAAACAGTGCTTTGATGCCAAATTTGACAAATGTTTGAACAGCGTATTCGTTTATTATTATATCAGACCGAATGGTCTGTTTAAAAATTACAGGCTTATTAGAAAAAGGAGATGAAAATGATATAATTGATTATTCTACTGTTCTAAAGGCACGCAAAAGGGTGTTAAAGCAACGAAGCATCTTTTGTGACTATAAATGTCTTATATAAGGGCATTTGGGGAGAGAACTTTGAAATCTTGCCTCAGCGCTCTTTTAGTCTAGGTTTATCCCTACGTATTTCAGAACATTCATGTCAGATGGTGTTGAAATCTTTGATAGTTTAAGGAAGGTAAAAGTACAGAACTTGGACAAGTAAACTAAAGGTGGAAACAAGATGTAATCTTCAATAGCCGCGGCATTTGAAATTCTTTTTGGCAATATTAGAGTATTTGTCCTTTTTATTAGCTATATTTTTGTGCGCCAACAATTACTCCTCAAGAACACTACTAGACAACCCTCAAATTGAAATTATTTTAGGCAGGATTAGAGTAAATTAACCTATGAGACCTTGAATTATCATTGTTTGACAGATCAGATTTTTGGTAAATTCATTTTTGCAATTCTAATTTCAATCTTTCTCTATTATGAGGAATATTTAAAGTTGAATACTAAGATTTTCTTTGTAAGAATGTCTTCGATCATAATGGTTAATTATACGTTTTTGTCCTACAAAAATAGATATACTTAATCTAATAATGAATTTTGAACTCTTGAAATGTAATTTAAGTTACTTCTAATACAAGAGGGTAGTTATTTAAATTATACTTCACTTAAACCAGTGACTAGAGTGACTGACTGAGAACCCGACGTTCTGTGGTTCGTATCCCATTACCACAAAAAAAAAAAACGCATGGTATGCCGTGGGTACGTTATAGGAGTGAGGGTCGAATGGGAGGTTGGTGGTTTTGACTGGTTTCTTCCTTCCTTCTATCCTATCTCTTAAAAATTAGAGACGACTAGCACAGATAGCCCCCGAGTAAGTTTATTCGAAAATCAACAACATTTAAGATTTACCATTACGTACAAACGAGACTAATATACAGTAAACCATTCAAAATATCCATTCATTTACAAAATATGTACAACTAATCTACAAACATCATCAACTAAGAAAAAATTATTATGAACTGATTTTGGTTGAAACCGATTTTTCAGTATTAATTGCTGATTAATGCAACTACAAAGTTTAGACTATTTTTCACCCACCTACATTGTTTAATGAATCGGTTAATGGATCAAACAGTTGATGGTCCTAATATTTAGATAGTCCTAATAGAGTATTTTATTTTAAAGATAGGAAGTTTAAAAGAGAGTGAACAGTCATTATTCGACTTAGCAAAATACATTTGGAAGCTGCTTTAGACTTACTTACTCTACGATATGATGCAACGGACTTTTGTAATAAGATGCAGTTCATATTTTGTTATTTTAGCTGTCTTTACAAATGTAAAATTTTCCCGAACTGTTTGTTCAACTTTGGTTATCAGCTGAGTTTTGTTTTTTACAACAAGCTGGAGAATCAAGTGTACATGTACATCATAAAACTTATAACTTCACTACAAAAGACAACATTTAAAGTAAATTTGTGATATACATTATGTGAAATGAGAGGCCCGACATGAGTCACTAGCCCTTAATATATAACAGCATTAAAAATCAAGTTTGCGAAAGTAACAGGTAATGACGCGAAAGTCCATGGGAGAAAAAAAAAATGTGACATTAACTTTAATTGCAATGCAAGTTTTTACCCTTCCTCAAATTATTTTATCACGAGTCTGACTGTCAAATGAATCGTGCCATGAACCGAAACGAGGACAAGTTAGCTACAAAATTGTGATATAAATATTTGTTGGTGAAATTAAGCAATTCAAGCCGAAAAAAAGGTTATATCTGCATTTAGTTTGTCAATAGATTCTAATTGTATACGCGAAAATGTTTATGCAACTGGTGTTTTCAAGCGTAAAACAAGTTCGTTGACATTTAACGTAATTGCGTACTGCTTGTGTTAACAGACACGCATTTTGCAGTATGCCGATGGAATATGAAACTAATTCGGACAGCAAAGGTTTGATATTTAGCTCTTAAAGAACTAAGTGAGTACCTTTCATGCACTGTGACTATCAGCAGAATAGTAATTAGTATTAAACCTTCTAAATTTATCTTTTAAATACCAAAATAAATTACCTTGTAATAGTATTTTGAAGAATCTGATAATTTGTATGCATCCTGTTTTTCAATGAGTAACTTTGTAAGATTTATGTTAGTTCTTATCGAGACACTAAAAATATTCAAAATGTGTGATCAGGATATTCAAAGTTAATGCCTAGGTTTAATGGCAGTTTATAAGAACGATGTCCAAGGTCAAGCGCTAGCCTTAGAAATATTCCCTTCATTTTCGACAGTTTGTTGGTTGGTAACAAATATTATTTGATTAATCTGAAATTCTAGAATCAATCAGCAGATTATCTTATAAGTAAATTGTTTGAAATACTAGTCATTGGAAATATCTGAGAACAGTTAGAAAAGACACGTGAATGCACTTTTATCCAATACATTCTTTAAAACGCCTGATTAGTTAACTACTCACTGCTATAGTTTTATTTCACGAACATGAAAATAGCTCATACAAGACAACTATGCTCACGTGGAAGAATTTAAAAACTAATAAATTTCCACATAATATAGAAAACATTATACATACGGGGTTTGAAAATCCATCTCTAAAAAATGTACAAAAGAAATTGAAATGGCACATAACTGTGAAAAACAAGCAGTACAGACATGACAATAATAACACCACTCTATTGTATGTTTATCTGTAATTGTAGAATAAAGGACAACATCCAGTTTGAACCATTTAATATCATAACTAACATTACGAAGAGCATTGTTATTAAAGAACTTCTGATGTTTTAATCTAAAATTGATTAATTTTAATTTCAGTTTCTGTTTAATATTCGTATTGAATGTTCATACGAATCATCCATGCTCATTTACTAATTTCTCTTAAAGGGGGCGAAGGCCACATACATCATTATACAGTAGCGTGTTGTCTGTCAGTCAGTCAGTAGACATTAAAATGATGTCACATAAGAGACACTTAACGTTGTAATTTGTACTGGCGTGACGTCAGTAAAAAGTGCGCATGGCATGAATCACGAGAAGAATTATGTACTCTGCCAGCTACAATGATGCATGACATATGAACTTTAAAAGTGAGAAATACAAATATTTGTTACTCTT
>NW_013669231.1:0-11553 GCF_000517525.1 Limulus polyphemus
TGTTTAGAAAATACGGTTTCTTGATGAAAATTGTCACTCCGATATTCAATACATTTTCATTTCCACGAGAAGATCCGCGCCTGTCGCCTCCATCTTGAAACTTGGTGCAGTAAACACGAATTACAGTAGCACAATTCGTAGTTTGATTAGAAGTAGTCGTTTCTTATCCACCGTTTTGTATTTCAGATTTGTTTAAAACGTTTCACAAAAATACCGAAAGCAGCTACCCCTCCCCCCCTTTTCTGATTCATTCTTTATTTTATTTGAGATTTTACGTTTCTTAATTTGAGAAATATAATTTACACAAACACCGAAATAACATTTCATTTCGGTCTTTCATAACTTTGACATGCTGAAACATAGTTTTTTCTTTTTTTCGGCGAATGATTGATTCTTGAGATTGAAAGCAGCATATTCACCATATTAGTAGTATGTACATTTCTTTCATCTTTGAAACATATTAAAATATTATATCTCGCCCGAAGAAGTCTTTCTGAACGAAAAGGTACCAGCATGGCCAGGTGGTTAGGGCACTCGACTCGCAATCTGTGGGTCGCGGGTTCGATTTCCCGTTATACCAAACATGCTCGCCCTTTCAGCAGTGGAGGCGTCATAATGTGACGGTTAATCCTACTATTCGTTGGTACAAGAGTAGCCCAAGAGTTGGCGGTGGGTGGTGATGACTAGCTGCCTTCCCTCTAGTCTTACACTGCTAAATTAGGTACGGGTAGCGCAGATAGCCCTCGTGTAGCTTTGCGCGAAATTTAACAACAACAAGTGAACGGAAAGTTTAAAAAGTTTGATTTTTTTTAAAGAATTTTAAAGGAACGCGTGATTTTTCTCTCTCTTAAGTTTTATTAACTGACTGACAAACACTCACACTTATATGTATAAATAACCCACAAATAAAATTATAATATGTTACAAACAATGACAAACGTTCCGTGATCAATATTTATCCAAACTTAAATAGCCTAGTTCGTGCATTTCCGCTAGGGCTGACTTTCTACACGTAAATATTCGTGTGATTACTTGAAAAAATAAAATAAAAATGATGTAACACACACACGCCCTTCCTACTTTTTAACATGGCACCATAAACCATCTGCGCGCGAATTTCCCGTTTTAGATATTCATTACAAAATCTCATAATGTTTAAGTATTTATAAAACAAAGTACAAACCATTATCATTATACATGTCAAATACGCAGGGGCGGACTGGACGCTAAAATCTTACCCCGGGAAAAAAAAAAACCTAGAAGGGGGGTCCACAAGTTTGCCATAAAAACAATAACAAAACTACGTACTGTTCTTAGCGACAGTTAAGCCAGTCTGCGCCTGCGTATACGTCCCGATACCTTCTAATAACAATTATTTCTAGTACGCTGATACAAACACATTTTATTAGTGTAGATTATTAATTTTAAAAATTACAAAAATAAATATAGTTTCAGAATCTCGCTCGCGCAAAGGCTAAACAATGGTTCTCTGCGCACAATCTTCCCTAGTTTTTCATTAAAGGGGGGGGGGTCTAGAAGAAAGGCAGCTAACCAACATCACCATTCGCCAACTCTTGGGCTACTCTTGTCCTCTGTGATCGTACAGTTGGATTTGGTCACACACTTAATCTAAAATCCCAAAGTTGGGCGTGTTTTCGCGGGAACGAATCCCTGACATTCTTTCACACGACGTAGATTTCACGAACACACATCTTACGATAAAAGTGAATCTTATTAATAGCGTATTGGTTGTAAACGTATTAAAGTATACAAGTGTGTATATTTATATCAGTCACCTGACTCATCCTCATACAAAAAATACAATTGTGGTACTTGGTTAAGATATCTTTCATTTAAGTCGAAATAATATATTAATTATATTTCTTAGTGGTTAGCGTGCCTGTTTGTAGATCTGAGGTTCCATGGTTCGCGTCCCGTTACCAAAAGCAAGTGCATTATAAAAGTGACAGCCAAAACCAGCTATCTGGTCTGAAAAGAGCAGTTCAAGAGTTGGAAGTTGGCGGTGCGTGTTGTTGACTAGCTACTTTACATATAGTCTATCATTTCAAATTTGGGGACGGCAAACGCGAATAGCTCTAATGTAGCTTTTCGCGAAATTCAAACAAACAAATTAAAACTAAATATATAAAGGTTATAGAACGTCTAATATTTGTATAACTAGGTCACTTAATTTCATTTGTAAAATAACTGTTAAAGTCACCTACCGGATTGTTAATATTAAGAGAAAAAAAAAACGCTAGAGAAGGAAGCAGTTGTTCGATAGTACATACAATCTTGAGCACAATCCAGCAACTCGACAGGTGAGTTTTTAGAGGTCGAGTTTTCTTCTTCCCGAATAAAGCGTGGCAGCTTACAGATCGATAAACTTTTAAGAGTCCAAACAAACTACCCCGACTTGATGGATAGGTTTGTTTGGGGGTGGGTGGGGAGGGGTAGCTATATTATTTCCTAGTACAAGGTCCACTAATTTGGTCGATGGATTTTTGAGGTCCTGTGGATATTTTAATAGTGATCCTCACGACCTCAATGGGGGTGGGTGGGGTCATTTGGAGTCCAGTGGTCAGTGCCGGAATAATGCAAGAGCTGGTTCCTAGATCACGTGTTATTTATTAATCCTTTGTAAAAATCATGTTTTACACACTCGATATGCAGAGTGCGCAAACATTCGCACAGTTTTTAATACACACTACGTCCCCTATACTCCAGTGAAATACTACGCCCCCTATACTTCCAGTGAATCTACAGTAAAGCGAAAGTACGGGAGCTATACGTCACTTAAATATCAGAAAAATAATTTGACTTGTTATTTAAAAATTAAGTGGACACACTAAAGTGGTACTTCACTTGTTTCAACAAACTAATGACCAAAATTGTCAAAATTCCTTGTATAAAATACGCACAATTCCATCGATGGTCCCCTAAAAATACATTAGCCACTAGAAGGCTTAACCCACTGGTTATTTCCCAGTAAATTTCTCCAAACTTGGTGGATGGGTCTATTGGGGATTGGTCAACTTCAGGGTAGTTCTCGGAAACACCAACTTGGTGTGTGGATTATAGAAGCCCAGTTGATATTTTCGAGCAAACCATGTCACGTTGTTAGATCAACGTTAGAACTATTGTGGTATTTCCCCACTGACTTGGTGTGTGGATTATAGAAGCCCAGTTGATATTTTCGAGCAAACCATGTCACGTTGTTAGATCAACGTTAGAACTATTGTGGCATTTCCCCACTGATTTTACGGAAGAGTTTTAAGTGGCTAACTGGTATTAATAATAATAATATCGTGTTTTAATCATACCGTAATACTAATTTGTGACTTAAATAAAATTAATAATAATTACAATTAACTTACTTAATCTAGTTCGCATTATTTAAGTTGTTGTTCATGCAATTGATGATATAAATAGAGCCTAGACATCGTATCACCACCGGCCTGATGAGCCCTGGTATTGGACGAAAGGTCTCGTCGGCACTTAACAAATTAGATGGACATTTCACTTAATATTCATTTGCATGTTTGTGTATTGTTAAGCAAATAGCTACACCATGGGTTATCTGTGCTGTGCTCGTCACGGGTATCGAAACCCGGTTTTTAAGGTTATAAGCCTACAGACTTACCCTGAGCCCCTGGGGTGCTTCACTTAGGGGGGCTACAAATGAAGATAATTCAATACAAATCATACACAGCTGGAACTTCTAATAAACTAAAATTATTTTTATTTTCCCAGTCAAATAATTAAGCCTAGAAAAGATTATCTTTGGTTCGGTTTACGTTTTAATTTTAAAACTTTACTGTATAAAAAAACCCAACGAGGACGTAAAGGAAACGATTAGAAGGCGGGTACATTTCTGTTTGGAATAACGGTTTGACTACATATAATAAAGTATACTTTGATTTATTTTTCACGTGTAATTCATGGGCCGTGTAAGGCTATGGATTGAAGAATCCAGGATTCGAGACGAGATGTCACTTCAACACTCTCTGCCATTTCAGCTGTGAGAACGTTACGAGTGATAGTCAATCCGGTTATTCGGCAGTGCCTCCCTCTGGTTAGTAATTTTCAAATTAGGGATGCTATACTTGAACCTTAAGGTTTAGTCTACGTGTTTATAAGGTGTTGTTCAGGTGGAAATTTTCTATTTAAACTTATTATACTTTTATATATTTCACCGATTTTATTTTTTTCGATCTGAATCAGGATGACTTAATCTTGTCCAAAAGATCATTTATCTCAAATAAACTTTACAAGCCAAACATGGGACGTATACATAAGGTTTAAAGCAACGTCAGATACTTCATTCACCTTGACTACGAACTAACACAATAACAATGTATGACGCACGAAACAACAGAGATGTACTTACATGACCATGGCCGAATTTTTCATTATTCTTCCACAAGGTCCGAACTGGTAGTTTGGACTGGGAGCATTGAGAGAACGGGTGCGCCTTCAGAAATAAAGGACAGTGACATGAATGAACACGTGCAATATTAACAACAATAAAAAAACAACACGCGACATATAAATAATGAATGAACTTATATGCATGAGCTTGTGTTGCTATCTTTATAAGTTCGAGTAAAAAAAAAAACACTTATAAAAATGTCCAAATATTCATACATTCTAATTTTGAACTATCTCTCTCTCTCTTTATATCTATATCTATCTATCTATATATATATGGCAATTGATAAAAGAAAGAGTACTTCTAAGCCTATATTTTAATATAGTATACGAAATTGTTTCAGGTTAACTGTTATAGCAACACCCACAAATTTCATAAAATATTATATAAATGTGTTTTACCACCGTAAAAAACCGCGTGAAAAATACACACACACACACACAACTTAAATTAATCTTGACATAGTTGACAGATAAATAACGGATATATTCTCCAATCGGACACGTTTTCTCACAGAAACACGGGCAGTAAATTGTACTATTTATACAAAACCTGACCCGCATATCTGTACGTGTGTTCTCACCAGACAGATCATTTCAAAACTTGACAGACTGGTTTGGAACGAAAAAATAATATCACACAAGATATCCAATGTGTATCTAATGTACAAGTTATCTTAACTCCAACGTTTGGAAATGCATTGTCGCGGAGGGTATTTCCTAGATTCTCGAGAAAAAACGTGTCTAACAGAAAGTACTTTTTTTTTAGCCTTATCAACGAAAAGGTAGTCACGTTCGTCTTCATAAGGTTAGATATGCAAATGAAGCGTATATATATATATATATACATGCGTGATTTGTTTAGTGTTCAGTTCCTACCTTCAGCCATTGTTTGTATTAGATGCACACTGCTAAGATTTCTCGATATTTTGCTGTAATTAATTTTTTTTATCTTATTTACCGAAATACCCGTTTCCCTAAAGTTTATTAGCCACAACATGTCTACTGACACGTATGTTCTATAAAGCTATGTCTTATGCACATATTAGGGAAACATTAAAGAAAAAGAAACGGCTTTCGATCATTTAACATGTTACATTTCTGTAAAAATATTACTCGTATCTTTAACTGATCAAATACGATAAGCATTGGAAAAATCATTCTCCAGAGAGGGATAGTCAGTTGATATCTGCATTATATAGAGCAGTAAAATTAATAACGTAGTCGGTTAATCGGAAAAAAGCTTTCTGGCTCGGTAGTGTGTTGGACTTCGATAAAGTCTTTACGAGTCTGGCTCGGTAGTGTGTTGGACTTCGATAAAGTCCTTACGAGTCTGGCTCGGTTGTGTGTTGGACTTCGATAAAGTCTTTACGAGTCTGGCTCGGTAGTGTGTTGGACTTCGATAAAGTTCTTACGAGTCTGGCTCGGTGTGTGTTGGACTTCGATAAAGTCCTTACGAGTCTGGCTCGGTTGTGTGTTGGACTTCGATAAAGTCCTTACGAGTCTGGCTCGGTTGTGTGTTGGACTTCGATAAAGTCCTTACGAGTCTGGCTCGGTAGTGTGTTGGACTTCGATAAAGTCCTTACGAGTCTGGCTCGGTAGTGTGTTGGACTTCGATAAAGTCCTTACGAGTCTTTCTCCCAAAAAGTTGAGCAGTTAAAATCCAAATTCCTTAGGACAGGTTTTAGAATTATGATGGACTGCAGCTGCCTGTAGAAAGAAAAGAAGACAACGTTTTGGCTTCTCTACTGAAGCCTTCTACTGAAGCAGGCCTTAGTAGGAGACAACGTTTAGGTTTCTATACCGAGGCCTTCTACTGAAACAGGCCTTAGTATAGCAGAAGACAACGTTTAGGTTTCTATACTGAGGCCTTCTACTGAAACAGGCCTTAGTAGGAGACAACGTTTCGGCTTCTATACTGAAGCCTTCTACTGAAGCAGCCCTTAGTAGGAGACAACGTTTAGGTTTCTATACCGAGGCCTTCTACTGAAGCAGCCCTTAGTAGGAGACAACGTTTAGGTTTCTATACCGAGGCCTTCTACTGAAACAGGCCTTATTATAGCAGAAGACGACGTTTAGGTTTCTGTACTGAGGCCTTCTACTGAAGCAGCCCTTATTAGGAGACAACGTTTAGGTTTCTATACTGAGGCCTTCTACTGAAACAGGCCTTAGTATAGAAGAAGACAACGTTGTCTCCTTTTGTTTCTATACGCAGTTGCAATCCATTAAAATTATCAAAGAAATATATAGAAGCTCAAACATAAAAATACAGATGTAATCATATATGAAACTTGGCTCGCAGTAATGCATTATGGGTTCTTCGATTCCGACATGCCTTACAGTTAAGTTATAAGTAATAGGTGAGAAATCTCAATTTTAATACTCTTCTGCACACACAAACGGTTTCTTCTGTGAGTAGACTTTTTGTTATTTAACGTAAACGGTTTCTTCTGTAGGTAGACTTCTTTATCTAACGTAAACGGTTTCTTCTGTAGATAGACTTCTTGTTATTTAACGTAAACGGTTTCTTCTGTAGGCAGACTTCTTGTTATTTAACGTAAACGGTTTCTTCTGTAGGTAGACTTGTTGTTATTTAACGTAAACGGTTTCTTCTGTAGGTAGACTTGTTATTTAACGTAAACGGTTTCTTCTGTAGGTAGACTTCTTGTTATTTAACGTAAACGGTTTCTTCTGTAGGTAGACTTCTTGTTATTTAACGTAAACGGTTTCTTCTGTAGGCAGACTTCTTGTTATTTAACGTAAACGGTTTCTTCTGTAGCAGACTTCTTGTGTTTCTTTTATTATTTTAAGATTGATATTTCTTCTAGCACTCACAAAATACTCATTTGTATTAGGATATCTATCTGTATGCATGATTAATTAAGATATTGTACGAAGTGTTCAGGTATTTATTCAAACAATACAACAAAAGTCGCAAGACACGAAACAAAACAGACACTAGAGAGGAAGAGAGTAAAGGGGATATAAATATAAACAGGTACTTAAATAAGCAATAAATAAATACTTTCAATCGCTGAATTTGATTCTCGTGTACGGAAGTCTGAGCACCAGATTTAATGACCTACATTCAGCTTTTGTCGTAACACTAATACCAAATTCCGATAAGGCCTAAAATAAGGAATAAATAAAACAAGATAAACAAGTGAGTATTTTTTAGTAAAAACTATAAGATGTACATAAAACGTAATTAGCATATTCTCCAGGGGTTTCTTCCTAATAAAGTTGCGTAATATTACACAAGTGATTTTTTTATGTAAAGTTATGACGTCAGAAAGTGTGTGAACAACACCGAGTTAATCAACTTTCAACACTTATTATAATGTTTGTTATTGTTAAGCCTAAAATCTATCTATGTTGTGTCCACCACCAAGTTCGTTGTTTGGGATATTTGAGCAAAGCTACACATTATTTTTTTTTGCGTTAGCCATCCCTAATTTTGAACTGTAGAGGAAAGCCAGTTAACTTGTCAACGTCACCCCACCGAAAACTCTTAGGCTACACTAATCGAAAAGAGGGATTTGCCCGTCACTCTTATAACATACGTAATCCTCCAAAGTGAGGAGAGCGAGCGATCTTGCGACAATGGGACGCGAACCATGGATCCGCAGATTCACATTCTAGCACGCTAAGCACTGCGCCACACTAGCCCCCCCCCTCCCGCCACAAGAATCGAACAGTGAATTTTGGAGTTAAAAGCCTTCAAGCTTGTCGCCGAGCCAATATTTTAAACGAAATAACGTGCAACTTTGAAATGAAAATATTTCATCAAGAAAAATACATGTTACTTATATATATTTTTTTTTTCTAAATATGATAAATTTCATGCTCATCTTAATCGACACAAAGATGAAAAATAAGCGTCACAAGAACAGAGTAGAATAACTTATTGAACCCAAAATATTTCGTACTCATAACAATTAATAACTGACATCTGTAAGTTGGTGTAACACCACACGTTCAAGTTAATAACAAGTGTCAGCAGTAAGGCGTGCACTAGTGTATGAATACTGTATTACCCATGATGAATGTTGAAAACAGCTAACTTGTCATTTCTCCTACCCATCTTGTTTTCCACTTCAAAACGTGAATCAATTTTATAAACTGATATAAAGCCTTAGAAACGGATACCCAGGATATATGAAACTAAACCGGAAATAGATTATCTACCGAGTTACACATGTTCTATATTCTGTCGCCATCTGTCGCAAACAATAAACCAAACAGTCCCCCCCAAATTCTTCACTCGCAATGTTTGTCACGTGCTTACATTTATACGAAATCTATCACATTTGTTTGTACAACAATATTCGTGTCTTATTCCAACAACAACACAATCGAAAAAACTTAAGAGTGAAAAATCACACGGTACAACTTGTTCTGAACTCATGAACCAGTACCGACTTCACGGTACAGCTTGTTCTGAACTCATGAACCAGTACCGGCTTCACGGTACAGCTTGTTCTGAACTCATGAACCAGTACCGACTTCACGGTACAGCTTGTTCTGAACTCATGAACCAGTACCGACTTCACGGTACAGCTTGTTCTGAACTCATGAACCAGTACCGACTTCACGGTACAGCTTGTTCTGAACTCATGAACCAGTACAGACTTCACGGTACAGCTTGTTCTGAACTCATGAACCAGTACAGACTTCATGGTACAGCTTGTTCTGAACTCATGAACCAGTACCAACTTCACGGTACAGCCTGTTCTGAATTCATGAACCAGTACCGACTTCACAATACAGCCTGTTCTAAACTCATAAACCAGTACCGACTTCACGGTAGAGCCTGTTCTAAACTCATGAACCAGTACCAAACATCAGAATTCTTTTTCTGATGGCCGCCTGGTGTACATTTTCTTAAGATTTTTTTGTAACTTATGATTCCGAATTTTGCGAAAAGCTACATGAGGTTACTTGCTCATAGCCGTATCTAATTTTCAAGTATTAGACTAAAGGGAAGGCAGTTAGTTAGTCAACAGTACCCACCGCCAGTTCTTGGACTACTCTTGTCTGAACTTGTTTGACTGTGACTTTCACAGTGCGGAGCGCATTTTTACGACCACAACTCTAGAACCACAAATTCTCAGATTCACAGACCGGGCACGTTAACCACAAGCCCACTCTTGGCCTATCCTTTTTGGCATTCATTAGTTTGTAATGTTGGGCGTACACTGTTGCAAATATGTCAATGCCATTAACACAGCCCGAAAAGAAAAAAAAAGGAATTGTAGGGAAGGAGTTGGTATCTTTATAATCTTCGAAAAACGTCCAAATCAACAGAATAAAATTTAAAAAAATGATCTTCTCTGAAATTCGGAGAAAACTAAACCCGGGTAACGTTGTAAGTCCGTAGACCCTGTTCTGTTTCTCTCTAGTTAATTTCGTTAAATGCTATTGGTAATAGTGTTCAAAATATAGGTTTTCTAACTTTTTGAATTACAATATCATACTTCTGAAGATTACTCTATATTTAGGCTTAAAGTTAAGATTCATCACTAACCTAAACCTCAAAGTTAGCCAAATCTCATGGGTTAATGTTGGGATTACGACCGAAAACATCGTTAATAACGAGATTGCCCAAATGACGACTCAACACAATCATTGTAATATTGATAGGTTTTAGTTTGCTGGTTTATTGATTTAAGACATTCAGTTTGTTACACGTAACAGCAGTTTTCATTAATGTGTATCATACTCCTACATTATTTTAGTTCTGATCTATGCGTTTGATCAAAACTTTTTAACAATGTCTTCACTCGCATCGTCGTGATTATTGTTAATTCTGTTTGTCAAAGACTACAATATTTCTTGTTATACGGCCACAAGCAATTAAGCATACACCGTATACCAGTTTTCTCCGAGTGTATATTTATCAAAGCAAATCACCTCCCCCCCCCCCCAAAACAGATACACTAGAGGGGTGTGTTATGGAGTGGACAAGAATTAACGTGAAAGTGTGTGTTAGACTGTACCAGTTTCAGATTCAAACGCTTGATTAACGCTATTGATTTTGGAGCGAACTATACTGGAATTCAACTGAAAAACCAATAAGACAGTTTACGTGACGTTTATCATATTTAAAAATAAAACATGAAAACAACCGTGTGCTGATGATAAGTAAGTATCCGTATATGAAGCACCGTATCGAATTTGGTAATTAGATATGATCGACTTCAGTAGCTAGAGTTGATGAACACGTGTCGCTACAACGTATTTGAATTCTGAAAACAAAACAAGTCAAGTTAGTTACAGTTTGTTTGTTTGTAATGAAGCACAAAGCTACACAATGGGCTATCTGTGCTCTGCCCACCACGGGTTTCGAAATCCGGTTTCTATAGCGTTGTAAATCCGCAGACATACCGAATTTAGTTACAGAATTGAGAGGAAAAATACAACAAAGATAATTGTACGTTTTACCTCATTTGTATATCGGAGACGGCTGGTATGGGTATTAAAAAGTTTAATTAAAATAAAGTTCAAGAACAACGTTTTGACCTTCTTAGGTCATCTTCAGGTTAACAAAGACAGTTTAAAAGTAACCGTTACTAGGCACATATCTTAGGGACGAGAGTGTGAACAGGTACGAGATTGTAGAGGGCGTAGCAGTTAGATGATTAATATATGTATAAAGGTGTTCCTTTACGTTGGTTCAATTTTGATTTGAGTTTTTGTATAAGTAGGGCGTCTTGGATTTTTCGTTTGTTTGTCTTTGTTTCTCTACTTAATATGTTGGTGTTTTTCTATGTTCATGTCGTGTTTATTTGTTCTGCAGTGTTCATTGAATACCTGATTTATTAACGACCATGGTTTGGTTTCGCCGGTAAAAGGCATCACCGGGTTTCAGGTGTTAATTATATAAAACAAGTTTATTTCATTATTTATCCCTATAAGTTTTCAAACTAGACATTTTTTTTTATACATTTGTAGTTACAGACTAACGGGGAATTTTCTAACTACCACGAATTTCACCTTTTTTCAGTGAATAAAAATATACATATTGTTTGTTTTTGAATTTCGCGCAAAGCTACACGAGGGCTATCTGCGCTAGCCGTCCCTAATTTAGCAGTGTAAGACTAGAGGGAAGGCGAGCTAGTC
>NW_013669231.1:12518-19965 GCF_000517525.1 Limulus polyphemus
ATGTACTAAGTTTAAGCCTGATCTCCTGATCGGAATTTAGGTCTTATGTGACCTAGGAGGGTCAGGTACTCTGAGACCTCTTCCTCCCACTAAGTTTAAGACTCGGTTCGTTTGTTAATTTTGAATTTCGCGCAAAGCTACACGAGGGCTATCTGAGCTAGCCGTTCTTAATTTAGCAGTGAAAGACTAGAGGGAAAGCAGCTAGTCATCACCACCCACCGCCATCTGTTGGGCTACTCTTTTCCCATCGAATAGTGAGATTGACCGACTCAATTCGAACAAGGGTCATCCAGAATGCAGCTTTAAAGACACGAGTTTTTTTGTATTCATATACCGATAGAAACAACATTTTCGTTATCACTGCTGGCCGGAGATAATGCATTACTGTATAATAATCTGCTCTTTCGGACAGAGAAAACTTTAATTAAGCCTTGTTTTTCAATACTATTCTATTTTCTCACACAATATATAAATCCACAAAACACTAACCTCAACATTCTTATTGAAAAATTCCCACATTGTTCTGGTATTTCCCACTGGCTCTGTTTTCCCTCAAGAAAATGTGTCTCATCACAATCACTTATGTTACCATTGGTGGCAGGTGAAACGGAAGACATCGACATCATTGTAAAACAGCAGAAAAACCGTGTTTATGTGTCAGCGAAAAATGCAAACTGAAAGGATATCAGTTAAAAAAAAAATGTGCGCGTGAGTTAGAGCGGTCTTTCGCAAACTGGATTCTTATATTTACCGGGAAGCAGTTGGGATCATCCCGCTCTACTCGTTATCATATATCCGGTTTGAGAAACACAGCATACGCAATATTTGTGTTGTTATCTTGAGGCTTTACGGTTTGAAGGACAAAATGGCAGAATGTTTTTGTTTTCAATTATACGTTAAAATAATTACGCCCCACCTTTACACTTCCCTCAATTAAACTGACACGAAATAGCATTCTACTCGAGATATTTAGAATATTAATTAAGTTTTATTTATTTAATGATTCAGTATTCGCGGTGTCTCAACTATTCTTCATAGATGGCGCTACCTAATTGATATTCTGTCACAAAAAATAAAAAAATTAAACACTTTGTCATATATATATTTTCGGTTTGTTTCTAAAAGGTTAACGCAAAGTTATACAAAGTCTACCTGCGAATAGTTGGCCCTGATTTTGAACTAACTAACGGACTACTCTATTCTGACCGATCAGTAAGATTTGACCGCAACTCTTATAATAATAATAATAAAAACACGTCCCTAGAATGTAAAACATGCGTTTTTTAGGGCCACGAGATTCAAACCAGAGATCCTCGGATTCACATTCTGGACACACTAACCACTAGAAAAGGCCTAACTTTACATATTTATTAGATTGAGATACTGTGTAATAAGATAATCTACATATATACAAGAGACACCTACAGACATTACTAGTTTTCATATGTTCTATAATTTTAATAGCCGGGTGTGACCTAGTGTTCAGTTCGTTTGGATATGGATCGGAAGATCCGAGCCACGACACGAACTACATTTTCAGTTGTATTAGTGTTATAGTTGTGATAGTTAATCCCACCGTTTAGTTAAAAGCAGCCACATAGGTGCTACTGTCTTGTTGCACTCCCTGAAGTTAGCAGTTTTAAGTACAGAATAAGATAACTACGCCTGTAATGTAGGGGTCTCTGATTTAATCGCTCAGTTCATGTGTGAAATAAGGTGAGGTTCCAGTTATGAATTATCAGTTATTTTAATTATGCATAGAAATATAAATTATTTAATCTTATAAAAATGAAAAAAAAATGCAAGGGATATATACAATATAGTTTACCTTATATTAATGTACAAGTGTGTGTACGTGTACTTACAACGCTAAAATCCGAAGTTCGACTCCTCGCTGTGGACAGAGTGCAGATAATCTATTATGTGACGTTGTTGCACTAAGAAAACAACACGCCATTTGCGTAAACAAATATGTATGACGGCAACAGGCGCCATCTTGTGTTGCCAACAGAAAATAATTGAAATTATATGGAAAAAAATTACAGTAAATAATCCAAATTAATAGAAAAACCAAACTAACACCGAAATGCCATTTAGACCACTATAAAATGGTCACGAACACGGGAGAGAAAAGACGCAATAGTCTTCATAAGGTGTATTTTCAAAATCTATACCAAATTTACCAAAAATACTAATTTTCTTCAACTTGTGAGAAACAGCACACGTGGTTATCATGGCTTTTCCCTCTTAGATTGTCTTTTACTCACTCCACGTGTTTCTAAAGTACAACGTTACAATAAATCACTCTTAACTTTCACCAAACACTGTTTGTTTTAGATCTACAGTGGTGGAGAACTTATCCAATAACGCTATATACAATTCCATGTAACGGTACGACGTGGAGGGCGTGAAAAGCTTCATCTTGAACTGGAGACGATATGAATCAGTCAGTTCTCGCATCGGTTAATGTATAGGAAGCTTAAAATAACTTTACTTCTGGCGTGACACTTAATAAACAACACGAGAATATACCTTCTAAATCCCTTCCGAGTAAATGTAGTGACGTGCATAGGCAGTACATAACAGTACCAAATGATTAAAATGGCCAAACAGGTGCTTAAGTGAGCGTTCAGAATTATACGCACATCACTATATCAAATCGGTACTTACCAGGCAGAGCAGTTAAACATAGCTTCTAGATTTAAGAGTCTGGACTAACGATCTTGGGAAATATTATCCAGGTGGAACTGGAATATTAAAGATATGTATAAAACACCGTCTATTTAAGTCCTACCGAACAAGGAGGCGTCTACATTTAGTACACAGAACAAAACTGTCTGGTCTCTGCTCCTTTCTTACAGCTGTTGCTATAGTAACAGACACGTCCACTACTCAGAGTGTCACCTATACACGGTCGATATAAACACTACCACTTAAACGAAGGCATATTACAGATAACGTACAGGGCTGATATAAATAGTGTATTTCAAAGTTGAAGAGATTGTAATTCACTATAGTTTGGTGAGTACAGGGCTGATATAAATAGTGTATTTCAAAGCTGAAGATACTGTAATTCACTAAAGCATCCAGTGGTTTACAGATTTATATCTGCGAGAGGACGTCACATTTAACATAACAGATCATCTTGTATATCTGCTGGAATGTTAACAGAGACGATATTTAGATAGGTTAGTAGGTCAACAGGGCCAATAAATGTTAACAGAGACGATATTTAGATAGGTTATTGGGTCAACAGGGCCAATAAATGTTAACATAGACGATATTTGGATAGGTTATTGGGTCAACAGGGCCAATAAATGTTAACATAGACGATATTTAGATAGGTTATTAGGTCAACAGGGCCAATAAATTTTAACAGAGACGATATTTAGATAGGTTATTGGGTCAACAGGGCCAATAAATTCATGGTTATGAAAGTGTAACAAAAATAGAAGAATGGAATAGAGGACAAAGAAAAGGATTATTCATGGCACATGTTATATAATGTACAAGAAAATATATAAATAAGGTTCAGTTTACAGGAAGAAGGAGGTATGAGATCCACGTGTCACGTCTGTTTACAGGAAGAGATATCAGGTGTACGTGTCACCGTGGTTTACAGGAGGAAATATCAGGTGCACGTAGTCACCGTGGTTTACAAGAAGAAGGAGGTATGAGATCCACGTGTCACGTCTGTTTACAGGAAGAGATATCAGGTGTACGTGTCACCGTGGTTTACAGGAGGAAATATCAGGTGCACGTGTCACAGTGGTTTACAGGAAGAAAGATATAAAGTCACTTTTCAGAGTGTTTTACAGAAAGAGATGCAAGATCCACGTGTCACGGTGACGTTAAAAGAGAGAGAGATATATAACGTAGATCCAACTAACTCTTTCACGGTTGTTTACAGAAAGAAATATGTATCTGATCCAAATCAATCTGTCACGCTTGTTAAAGAAAGATATCAGGTCCACGTGTCACAGTGGTTTACAGGAAGAAAGATATAAAGTCACTTTTCAGAGTGTTTTACAGAAAGAGATGCAAGATCCACGTGTCACGGTGACGTTAAAAGAGAGAGATACATAACGTAGATCCAACTAACTCTTTCACGGTTGTTTACAGAAAGAAATATATCAGGTCCACGTGTAACAGTGAGACACACAGAAAAACATATCAGACTCAAGTTACATCGGATTTAGTTTACATCTAGAAAGAGTCATAAGGACCAAGTGTCACTACGGTTTTAGAGTAAAAACAGGTAAGCCAAGACACGTACCATTGTGGAACAGGCATGGAAAGAAGTTTGGAACACACACTACAGGATATAAAATAGACTCATGTATACTCCAAAGGATTTCGATTATTTTACAAGTTTTTAAATTCCATACTCTTTTTTCAATTTAGTGTCGACATTACTCATTAAAACACGCCCTCGTCATTAATGTCGACATTACTCGTTAAAACTCGCCCTCGTCTTATGGAATTAGTGTCAACATTACTAGTTAAAACACGCCATCATCTTATGGAATTAGTGTCAACATTACTCGCTAAAACACGCCCTCGTCTTATGGAATTAGTGTCAACATTACTAGTTTAAACATGCCCTCGTCTTATGGAATTAGTGTCAACATTACTAGTTAAAACACGCCCTCGTCTTATGGAATATGGCATAAGCTGGTGAAGGCACGTTAAAATAAATCTAAAAAAAATATCTTATTGTAGAGAAACGGTACACGTTTCGCCATATACTTAAGTTATACGTCAAAGCACAGATGCAATTTCAGGATCAGCAGGCATGACGCACAAAACAGTGATAACAATGATGAATTTGGGCTGTGAGCCTTTTAAATGGTTTAAATTTCACGTCTTATTTTTCTAAAAGCGTTAATCTTTAAATAACAACAATAGAAAAGTTCAAATGTACGCCAACTGCTGTACTTGTGATCCACCAGTTTGTTTTAACTGCATCTCATCCATTATATAAGGATTATTTTGTACGTAGTTATCGGTTTTCTGATTTAGGGTTTTAAATATTCATACGACAATTCAAGCTTAATAGCTTTTATGTGACGTTACTTTATGATTCTGAATGATACCACACATAAAACCTGCTTTAAAACTTACACATCGTAACACGAAACAAGAAATTAACGTACATAAATTTGGGGATCGAGTTTTTCTACTTACTCTCTGCTCGGTTCAGAAAAGGTCTGGTGAAGCCACAAATGACCTTTTTTGGGCATGAGGACGCATTCAATAAAACACTTCCTAACAACTGAGAGAATCTGAGTATAACACTAGAAATTATTCAGACAGTTTTGAGGAACAGCGAAACACGTGAGGGCTTGAAGCACCACCACAAAATGTAGGCAGTACCTTTTGAGGTCTTTGACCAGCTTCAATACCTTGCATGTACGGAGAAAGAGGGGGTTCTCTGTGTTTTACACATCATAAAGATATATCATTATAAACAATCGTCACGAGCCTCTAACTGGTGAGTGAAAGACATGCACTCCAGAATATAAATTATAAGCCACGGGTTAAGGGTAAGGGGCATTTACAAAACATTAATACAAACCAAGCTGGTATAAACTAAAACTTCTATATCAAAAATTATACATTTATTATTGCCCCCTTTTAAAATGTCAGACGTGTTCGGCATGGTTAAAATGTGTTGAAGATTGCTTAAAAGATTACGGTCTCGTATCTGATAATAGGTCAGAAGTTAATGTCACAGTCGGTGTTCGACTAGTAGGAGCTCAAGCTCAATGTGCAACATTATGCTGGAATTATTGAATTATAAATGCTGTAGTCAGGCATCTCTTAAAATAACGTAGCAACATTTTGTTCCAAGGCTGGTTTATACCAAGGATTGAACGTATATAACGTTAATTATTAATGTTGTTGTTTTTTACCTCAATATTATTCTAAAGAGTTTGGTTTCAGTTAACGCTGTCCTTTAGACATACAGGTGATAGTTGAAAGACTTGTTTGTTTGTAGAACTTCGCGCAAAGCTACTCTCGGGGGGGGGGGGGGTATCAGCGCTAACCGTCCTTAATTTAGAAGTGAGAGACACAAGGGAAAGGCGGCTAGACAACAACACCCACCGCCAACTCTTGAGCTACTGACCGTCCCATTATAACATCACCACGGCTAAAAGACTGAGCATGTTTGGGGACGGGATTCGAACACGCGATCCGCAAATTACGATTGGAAATCCCTAACTACCATGATAGTTGAAAAAAAAAGGTTTGTTTGTTTGTAATTAAGCACAAAGCTACACAACGGGCTATCTGTGCTGTGCCCACCACGGGTATCGAAACCCGGTTCCTAGCGTTTTAAGTCCGCAGACCTCCCGCTGTGCCACTCGGGTGCTCTGAAAGAAAGTAATTAAACAATGCCTTTCTTAATAACGTAGAAGTTGAAACACCTCAAGTCAATCTTTAGCGCATTTTGAGACCTCATTTTTTATAATCTGTCTCCTCGAGACATTTCGGCCAAGTGGCATGTTTTCATACATTCTTTTGACGTCACACATTTTTATGTCAGCTGTTCCTGTTTTTTCGAACTGGTAACCAGTACATAAAAAACATCCTTTGTTCACCTACAGAGAAAGTTCCAGTGCCACGTTTATCACCTGTTTCCTAAGCTTACACCTGCATTTTCGATTAGCGCATATTCTGAGTATTGACTTACACGCATATACACACACTGGGGACTGAACAAAAATTTCAAACATGCTTTAAGACGTGTCCAACTTTCCTCAGATGTTAAATGGACTAGATCTCAATCTGACTGATTAATTTGTTACCCCAACTATCTCTTACACACACACATGATCTGTAATATTTACACACATTTAAATTATATTCTACGTTAGTTGTGAAGCAACTTTGGAAAGACAAACTGTAGGATCCCGGTAGGTGCTTTAGTGACCCATATTACACAACTCCTTGGCTTTGCTAGAGGAACAGTATCAAAGGTTATTACAGCGTGGTGATAATGTTAGAGGAACAGTATCAAAGGTTATTACAGCGTGGTGATAATGTTAGAGGAACAGTATCAAAGGTTATTACAGCGTGGTGATAATGTTAGAGGAACAGTATCAAAGGTTATTACAGCGTGGTGATAATGTTAGAGGAACAGTATCAAAGGTTATTACAGCGTGGTGATAATGTTAGAGGAACAGTATCAAAGGTTATTACAGCGTAGTGATAATGTAAGAGGAACAGTATCAAAGGTTATTACAGCATGGTTATTGCAGATGCCCTACTGTAAAGAACTACAAGTTCCTGTTAGAGCTGCGTCAGTAGGGCATCTTCTGTTCTTTACCGCAGCTCTAACAGGAAACTTGTAGATGCCCTACTGTAGAGAACTGACGCAGCTCTAACAGGAACTTGTAGATGCCCTACTGTAGAGAACTGACGCAGCTCTAACAGGAACTTG
>NW_013669231.1:20611-22935 GCF_000517525.1 Limulus polyphemus
GAACAGTATCAAAGGTTATTACAGCATGGTGATAATGTAAGAGGAACAGTATCAAAGGTTATTACAGCATGGTGATAATGTAAGAGGAACAGTATCAAAGGTTATTACAGCGTGGTGATAATGTTAGAGGAACAGTATCAAAGGTTATTACAGCATGGTGATAATGTAAGAGGAACAGTATCAAAGGTTATTACAGCATGGTTATTGCAGATGCCCTACTGTAAAGAACTGACGCAGCTCTAACAGGAACTTGTAGATGCCCTGCTGTAAAGAACTGACGCAGCTCTACCAGCCAAAGCTGGTAACACACCTTCTTAAACCTCTTCCACTGGGTGTTTCTAACTTTTTGTCCAAACCGTGTGTGCAACTTTTGGTTGGTGCCAAATGCGCCATTTATGAACGTTATATTTTAAGATCTGTGCAAGAACTCAGCTAGCAGATGTTTCCGTATATCAAAGCTATCTTCAACTGATATATATACAAGTTTAAAATGCGGCAACCACTGAACATTACCATATAAACTGTACACGTCAAACCCCTATTATATAAGAGCTATACTAAGCCTAATTTTGTGATCCACTAAAAGTACAACCAGCAATGACTACATGATAATGCTCTACTCTAAGTTTTAAAATTGATGCTGTTATTTGAAGAGGGAAGAGACAGTTTTTGACAAGCCGTAGACGGATGTATAACCTAAATTCTGGAGATGGTTATCCAAATGTCACACGCTTGCATTATCTGGATGCCATGAACATATATTTTATAACATATTGACAATTTTGTCTTTACGTTATGATGACGATACCACCTACCATAATGCACTTAGCATGATATCAGCAATGGCCTGTAGAAATACCGAGGGTACTGTCACTAAACCGCTACGACGACGACGAGTTTCGGGTGTATCGGTTCCTGTTGGTGCCGGAAGAGACCGTGGTACGTCGGACTGGTTGCAATCAACCAACCTCGCCAGGTCACTGACTTCGGATTCTCGAGAGATCGCCGTGGCTGTATTCGAGTTTTTACCAGACTTTGAAGAAATAAAATCATAAAATCTGACGGGACAGCAGCAGATCACGAACACTAAATCAATACAGCTCAATTACCTTCTGTACATTATATATTTCCACCAAAGCAATGTATAGTAAATGTCACTCGGCTACAAGATGGACATCAAGCTCCTCGCCTTCGCTGGATCATAACATCCTCGCCCCCAGTGACAAAACTGGCAATGTAAGAAGTTTCGTTAATGACATGAAATTGTGTGACTCGAGTGAAAGTGACCCTCGAAAGAACGACGCGAGTGGCCAAGCGTGCATGCACGTGGGTAGTGTGACGTGTACACACACCTATGGACTCAATCCAGACACACAACGAGACTACAGAAATATTACTGAAGAGTCTATCTCGCCACCATATAGTATCGTTTACTTCTAATGGAGCATTAGACAATGAAAGTAGATTGTTATTTTATCAGTACACACGCAAGGAAACGACCAGCATTAATACCTGCTTATGTGTTTCTCTATCCAACAGTTTAGTGTAAAATACACCAATACCCACTCATGTGTTTCTTTATCCAACAGTTTAGTATGAAATACATCAATACCTGCTCATGTGTTTCTCTATCCAATAGTTTAGTATGAAATACACCAATACCTACTCATGTGTTTCTCTATCCAACAGTTTAGTGTAAAATACACCAATACCTGCTCATGTGTTTCTCTTTCCAATAGTTTAGTATGAAATACACCAATACCTACTCATGTGTTTCTCTATCCAACAGTTTAGTGTAAAATACACCAATACACATTCAGGTATTTCTTTTTTATCACAATTCTATATTTTGTCATACACGAGTTAAATCCTTCCACTTCTTTTTCCGTGCAAAACTATTCAAAGACTATGTGCGATTGTCAACTCTTAATTTTGAACTGATAGCCAAGAGGGAATGTAACTGGTCAATAGCACTCACCGCCAACTTTTTGAATACTCTTGTCTGACCGTAGTAAAAGTAAAATTCAACAGTCACCTTTATAACGCACTCACACCCCTAAAGTGCAAAGCGTGATTTGTGTCATTGTTATTCATTGGTAAGGGGACGCGAAAAACTGACTCCTTATAATTGGGTGGGGTGCATTGGCCACCCCAAATTGCCATCGTACCACCACTACCATTAAGCCTTCTCCCCTACTGTGAAAGTTAAACTCCGCTTGTGGCACTACTTTGTAAAATTCATCAGTTTACGAATGAATCACTCCTTGTTTATTTTCCTTACGTGGGGGCGTTATAAAGTGACGGTCAATCCCACTAATCGTTGG
>NW_013669231.1:23642-27682 GCF_000517525.1 Limulus polyphemus
CTTACACTGCTAAATTAGGGACGGCTAGCACAGATAGCCCTCGTGTAGCTTTGTGCTAAATTCGAAACAAACAAACACATGGGATACTATGATTATTTTTGTAACGTGTCTGTGTGGTGTACACGCGAAATGTCGTACCAACAGTAGCCCTCAAAATGATGGATTTTTGGTAGGATCAGTTGGATAACCGCTTTATTCGTCCCCTCACACACACACACACACATATTATACTTTTGTTTTCCTTACCATGGAAAGCAGATTAGGGTGAGGTTTTCCTTCTGGGGAAAGACAAACGAGATAGTAGTACATACACTCGTTGAAAAAACAAACATAAAACATGAACATTATCCCACATAATACAAACTGTCAAAACAGTTTTGAGATTCGTATTACTATTCCGGTTAGAAATGAACATTTTGGAGGAAGAGAAAAAAAAAAAGTTATTTATTTATTTTTTTTTACGTTAGAGAACTACAAAATTACCAGGTGTTGGAATACAAATATAACAAAGTTTCCTGACGTACATTCTGAATTGTTAAGTGTTACGGTCGCGCTAGGTGGCAGCACTACAGTTATCGTTTTCGGGTTCAGTGCCGCCAAATAATGGCGACCGGAAAACGTTAACAGTAGTGTTACCGGCTAGCGATTGTTTTGCACGATCCCTAATTTAAACAGAATCTAGACGTTGCATTATGACAAAGATTACCGTGGAGTGCGTTCCGGATGTGTATTATTGGTTGTGAAACAAAGGCGTCAGTGAACGAGTTTTAAAGGAACTACGTTTGATCTGCGTTTTCTAACGAGAGTGGTAAATAATATGGTCTGTAATGGAAATATATTCTACTACTGTAAAAAAAATGTGAGAGGTACAGTCTTCCATTAATTTCTACAGGATTTGTGAATGTGTAACAATGAATGTGTAATCTGGTATATGGTACTTTCAACTTGAAGTGCACCTTATGCGATACATGACTTAAATGACCAGGTCACAAACCACAAGCATCCTTAATTTGAACTGTTGGTCTGTAGAAGGGAAACCAGTCAGCAGCGTTCATAGCGGGAATCACTCATTTTATAATGCAGACCCGAACCTTGGACCTTGTGATCCGTCCCGCTCACGTGTAATATAATCGAAGTTTTTAAGCCTAAACTGTTATATAGAACAGTAAGTAGTAACGAAATAGATGTTATTGTTTTTCATTAAGTTCCTTAATTTTTTTTTTAAATCGATAAGTCGTTCCCACTTTTCTTATTAAAGCGTCATTGCGAAGACATTTTAATATATTTGTGGTTAAAATTAGTTTGCCATCGAATGAGTTAGAAATAGTCTGAAATAATAGAGTTGTTCAGGATAACCAGCAATTAGATAAAAAAAAAAAAAGGAAAGCTTTGTGCACAAATCAAATTATTGTGTTGTACGTATGAAAATACAGACTTTTAAAATTTACTTTTAATATATTTCTGATTCAACAAAACACATTCATAAAAACCAATACACTTCAGGATGAAAAATACACAATTCTGTGTTTCATCTTAATCGTTGAGAAAAACACTTGTATTTAATAAAAAAAATTAATTACCTTACGAGATATCATTCAAATTGGTAAAACAAGGTTAAAGAACAAGCGTGGGTTTCACAAATATCAATTGGCCAATCATCTAATACATTCCATGCGTTTTTATCAACCCAATTGTGTGTTTGCAGAAGGACTCAAGGCCTTTTGGCCTTGGCCTGTTTAAGATTTCTTTAGTAGCTTTTAGAAATGTTACATTGGTCTACGTAGGTCAGTTAATGCTAAGTAAAATTTGGGTCATCAGTGAGAGAACCAAGATCCAATGAAAGCGAAACCTGCCATACAAACAGGTAGTAAGTAAGAGAGTTGTAATTGGAACTGTCGCATATAAGGAAGTTAACCTTTTGAGGAGCAGTGTAAGCACGTTTCCACTTGTTTTTGGATAACTGGACAAGGGCAGTGGGGCCCCTGTTGGCGAGATCTGTCACGATATGAACTATTTGAGATATATATATATATATATATATATACCGTTGGATGTAGTTTCAAGCTTTATTTAATTTTTCTCTCTATAAAACTCTGATAACTTACAAAGTATGTAATTAACGGTAAGATGGAATTCTACAAAGGTTATACACATTAAGACTTATTGTAAACGGTTTTATTATCGTGTGAGCTTCCAGATGTCACATTGTTTAGTTTTCACTGCACTGGCGGTCCTGTAATCTGCCACACATGCGTGAGATCTCGATTTTATGTAAACTCTTCCGAAACGTGAGATCTCGATTTTATGTAAACTCATCCGAAACGTGAGATCTCGATTTTATGTAAACTCTTCCGAAACGTGAGATCTCGATTTTACGTAAACTCTTCCGAAACGTGAGATCTCGATTTTACGTAAACTCATCCGAAACGTGAGATCTCGATTTTACGTAAACTCATCCGAAACGTGAGATCTCGATTTTACGTAAACTCTTCCGAAACGTGAGATCTCGAATTTACATAAACTCTTCCGAAACGTGAGATTGCTGTTTTTTTTAATATTAATAATGCAACGTGAGACGTCTTAACTTGTCCCCCCCCTGGTGGCACAGCGGCATGTCTGCGGACTTACAACGCCGGAAACCGGGTTTCGATATCCGTGGTGGGTAGAGCACAGATAGCCCATTGTGTAGCTTTGTGCTTAACTTCAAACAAACAAACGTCTTAACTGTCTAAAGCTTCGTGAGTTATTTAAACCTATATCCAGATTGAGATATCTCGAAGTTAACTAGCTACTTTCCACATCCCAAGAACATCTAGAGTTGAATGAACACTGTTTGACAACGTGCCAACATTTTTAACGAACGTTGTACTATAACAGTGGTTCTCAACCTTTTAGACATTATTACAAACTGACACCCCATTGACGTTATCTCAAACTACAAACACAGTAATAACGTTACATGCAATTTTGTATACAATGACATTATCACAAGTTGGTTCGTCAATGACAATATTTCAAACTGATATATTAATGAAAGTACAAACATTGACATTCTATTGAAATTGATGATGCAACCTGATACATTAATCAAATTATCAGATATTAAAGCTCGAGAAATGTACATAAAAACAGTAAATAATTCAAAGAGATGCAACAGAATACCAAATACAGATGGTAATTTCAATTCCAACATACGTATGAATACATCAGTGGTTCAAACTTGCCCTTATTTTTCTTTTCTTTTGACAACAAAAGAAGATCCTGATATTTTTAAACCTCGCACGTTGCCTTAAATCTTGAAACAAATGTGCAATAGAAATGGGTTTGTCTTCTTCGTTTGTATTTTTTTTCGTAAACAATGATAAACAATTCAAAAAATTAAAACCTGTTTATATATATTGTTTTCTGTTGGAATTTCTAATTTTTGTGTTTATAAGCCGTACATTAAATTTCAACTAATTAACACAGTAGGATATTTCAATCAGCTAAAAACAAATTATAACAAGATTAAAAACTACAGTATACAAAGCTGCACTGGAAGTCGATGACGTAAACTAGTATAGTCCAAAGTCCAATGTGAGGACATCGCTCTGTATATTATTTCGTAGAATTCGGCAAAAAAAAAAAAAAAAGCGTTATTTTACCGAGACCGTTTCGGCCGAAACCTCAAATGGTGTACACGTCCTTGCGTACAACACCGTGGGTGGACACGCGCGCGGACAAAATAAGTTTGAACGACGTAGCACGAAAATGTGGAATTGAAGTGCAAGACACTTTTAGATGTGAACTTGAACAGGACAGTCTAAGACAAACCAGTCAGTGTCTTTTACATAACGTTACAGGGTGTCGTGTTAACATGGAACCACTAATATTGATGTGCAATTACACATTTTTGTAAAAACTACAAAAAATGTCTCAAACACTCTACGATCCATTGAATCCCCTGATGCATGGCAACGAACTCCACTTAATAATGGCTGGAGACGGCTTAAATGGGTAATGAAGAAAAACTTTAATATAAGTTTAACATGACAGCAAAT
>NW_013669231.1:28582-29596 GCF_000517525.1 Limulus polyphemus
TAACAAACCACACATCAAAGTTGTCTAGAGTATAACAAACCCCACATCAAAGTTGCCTGGGGTATAACAAACCCCACATCAAAGTTGCCTGGGGTATAACAAACCCCACATCACCAGTCTTGTTATACAAACTGAACTATACTGGATGTAGGTTTCTCATATTTTAATTGAACCATATTTGCTGTAGGTTTAAGCCTGATGTTAAGAAGCAACTAGCTTGATCTACAACATCGCCGAATTGATATGTTTGTTTCAGCGAAAAGTTACACGATAGGTCATCTGTCTACCACGGGGAATCGAACCCTGAATAGGAGCAAGAAAGCGATTAAACTGGGTTATAATAAAGAGGAGCGAGACACCGCGTAGAAATCACGGAGCTGGATGACGTAATATCCTTGGTTGATTGTTTGTTGTTAAGCAAAAAGCTAAACAATGAGCTATCTGTGGTCTGCCCAACTCGGGTATCAAAGCCGTTTAACCATTGTGGAGGAGGGTGCTTTTTGCTCTTCCGAGTGTTGCAGGTATCAGTGCCCAAATCATATATCGAAGAAACGAGATGGATGACATGAATCGTCGGATTTTTCTGAAGAAGACTGCACTGAGTTTGATAGCTAATCAGTTTGCTGTTGAAAGACAGTCAGACTTGCACGTACGCTCAAAGAGTTCGTTGTTGTTTTTCTTTAGAGTAAAGCTACATTGGGGAATCGAACCCCTGATTTTAGCGTTGTAAGCCCGTAAACTTACTGGGAGACATTCAAAATAGAGATTTGAATCAACTCGAAAAGACTCTCAGGACCATCTAATGAAGTACTACCAGAGAAAACTCATGAACATTGTGAAGACTGTCCAAGACCACAAAGCATGCTACAACAGCATATTTGGAAACAAAAGACCCTGTCCGTAGTTGTTGTTGTTTGTTATTTAGCACAAAGCTACACACAAAGAGCTATCTGTGCTCTGCCCACCACAGGTATCGAAACCCAGTTTCTAGCAGTATAAATTCAAAGTAAAACT
>NW_013669231.1:29912-33428 GCF_000517525.1 Limulus polyphemus
TCCTTGTCTGTAACCAGTGTGTGTGCAGATTTCAAAGAGCAACTGGGGAGTCCTTGTCTGTAACCAGTGTGTGTGCAGATTTCAAAGAGCAACTGGGGAGTCCTTGTCTGTAACCAGTGTGTGTGCATATTTCAAAGAGCAACTGGGGGAGTCCTTGTCTGTAACCAGTGTGTGTGCAGATTTCAAAGAGCAACTGGGGGAGTCTTGTCTGTAACCAGTGTGTGTGCAGATTTCAAAGAGCAACTGGGGAGTCCTTGTCTGTAACCAGTGTGTGTGCAGATTTCAAAGTGCAACTGGGGAGTCCTTGTCTGTAACCAGTGTGTGTGCAGATTTCAAAGAGCAACTGGGGAGTCCTTGTCTGTAACCAGTGTGTGTGCAGATTTCAAAGTGCAACTGGGGAGTCCTTGTCTGTAACCAGTGTGTGTGCAGATTTCAAAGAGCAACTGGGGAGTCCTTGTCTGTAACCAGTGTGTGTGCAGATTTCAAAGTGCAACTGGAAAAGGACCATGTTTGAGCTTTAATAATGTTGTAACTAAATTGGATTTTGATTTTTTCTCTTCCGAAATAAATATATTGAGACAAACCTACCTGTTTTGTAATTTATGCGAACGCTTACGAAAAACTTGCTATCAATACAGAAAGTATGCATTTTTTGGATGCTCTGACTTAACGAGTGTGAATCTTTCACTATAAAACTTTTCCAATTTGAAATAGGTTTTCTATAAAACTACACGATTTTTTTAAATCGTCAAGAACAGTAGTCAACAAAAGTTCCATTACCCCCCTCCTGTCAACCCCAGAGGAAGAGAACCTGGAGCCAGTAGATCATATTGTATGTCATCACCGATGTCGAGAAGCGTCATTCAACATTGGCAGGTTAATAATTAGATATTATGCCTACATATGTGGCCTGCAGTAGACGCAAGAAACGGCTAAAATAAGATAAATGAGCAAGTACCTTTGCATATACGACAGTTAAGTACATGGACAGGGTTCAAACCATGATTGTGTTATAGGTTATACGCAGGGATAGAGTCAACCATTAATGGACGCAGAGAGCCAAGCAAGTTGGTCATATTTTACAACTTTTTTACAGCAACGCCCTTGGAATAAAGGGTACAGCAACGAGGATCCGACAAGTATAGGATACAGTTCACGAAAATTCACTTCAATATGAAGACAAAACCGAAACAGTGAAAATTACAAACACACTTATGCACGTTCACAAATGGACCAGACTTCACGGCATGCTAATCAGAGGGGAATCCCCGGCGACATTTAAAGGTCAAAGAAGGAACATTATAAGCTTACGGACATCCACAATGCGTGCACCAATAATGTGATAAACGACATTACGATAAACCAAAAAGGTGAGCAGGCACACCCTTTGCGTAAAACCACCAGTCTCTCCATTACCTTGACCTCTTTTTTTCCTCCATTCCGGGTCTATGGTACGCGTCCCGTTGACGCAAAGTCACACTTTGTTGTATGTGACAGTGGATGCACTGTCACAGTTACGATCGAATACTGCTATTCCACAGGAACGGTCCAACAACTGGAAATCGGCGCTATTGATAATGTGTCTTCTATCTCGTCTATCAGGTCAAAATTATGAACGGCTGGCGCATATTACACTTTGTGTAGCTTTTCACGATTATCAAAACAAACAAACTGTCCTGTTCCGATGCGAAGTTACTTGGGGACAGGTCATTTTTACCCCCACCCAAGAAAACGCCTTCAGTGAACACCATCGCACCGAGCAACGTTATAAAACAACATTGTTAGTTTAGTAAGTCAAACACTGGAAACTAACTATTCATGAGTTTAAGTTATTTTTTTTATCGTTTTCATGCAATTTCTTTTTTATACGATAATCCACCAAAAGCAAGTCCCACAAGTTTTTGGACTTCAAGAACAAATGTAGTATTTTTGAAGTTAATTTAATGCGAAAAACATCGGTAGTTTACACAACTACAGGAGAAACATAAACACACAATATTATCGAACGCACGTGTTAAAACCACGTTATACCCGCAGGTTTAGGCGTTGGAAACCGCACCATAGGTGTTCGCACACCGACAAGACACCAACGAAAAGGATGTGAAAAGTAAAGGAAATTAATTATTAGGTTTGCTGTTGTTTTTGTTTTGTTTTTAATAAGATAGGAAAATATCAATGGAAAGTGTCCTTCATCGCCTTTAAACTAAAACAAAATGCATTTCATGTAAAGTTTCCACTTTCCTTGAGTCTTAACCTCTACTTTTTGTTCTTACCTTGCAGTTTCTGAAGGTTCTCGCAGTTATCTTAATACTTCTCTAAAAAATTGAACAAAGATCGTGACGTTTTACCTTGTTATGCCTCATTAGAAAACAACAAACAATAAAAATATATCAGTGGGCTATTTAAACTGAGCCAGTTGCGGATATCGAAACCCGCTTTTTAGAAGCTATCAGACTTACTGCTCAGCCACTGGGGGCATAAAAAAAATGTTTGTTTATCTTAGAGTAAAGCCACATTGGCCTATCTGCTGTGTCTACCATGGAGAATCGAACCCCGGATTTTGGCGTTGTAAGTTCATAAACTTTGTCCCATCGTGGGGGGGGGGACTAAAAGGAATGAGTAAGAGGTTTATGGTAAATTAATAAACTAATCGCCAGATGGAGATAGACGTTAGTCAGCATTTCTGAACTGTTTTTGGCTTTGTTAGTGGTTTATTTGTTGTTAAACACAAAGCAACACAATGGGCTATCTGTGATTTACACCACGGCTTTGTTGATGGACACTTGAAAGTTTTGATTGTTGAGACTCACGTTGAAAATAAACCATCCAGTCTTGCTTCAGGAAACTCAAACAATACTCGTTACAATACCTCCATATCAACGACCTAAATCTGAAAATCGTTATCGCAATAATATTATCAACCAACAAAATTCGTCATATTGCTGACAAGTATAAATGTAGTACACAGAGTAGCTTTCAAATGACGTCAATAGAATAACGGTGGATTTTATAGATTCAGTTAGACACAAAGTTAACAAACCACAGAAGGATGATCTTGAACATACAGCCAGTTTAATATAAAATCTACAAAGATAATTCCCATCCGGATGACAGTTAAGGAATCGGAAAGTGAACCTAAAAGGATCCTTATTTACATCCCTGATACAAGGCCACTCACAGATCTTTAACACTAAAAAAATTGCCATCCCTAAATTTGAAGTACTGACCAGAGGGAAGTGTCAGCCAGCAGTACTCGCCACCGCAAGAGCTTGATCTCCCTCTTAGAATCTTAAAACAGGATTAACTAACTTTTATAACACACCCTTGACCGTGTATCTTGTCTTGAACACTCGAACCTTTGACCACGCACGGTTCTAGAGGTTTTAGAATTGTCTAAAGAATTACTCCCTTTCTTACATTCTTAAGTTCACAGATAAATACCACGATATAAGCCAGTAAGTTATTACGGTATATTTATGTATACATAGTGTTATCTGCCATTGCAATTTTAAGCAC
>NW_013669231.1:34024-47901 GCF_000517525.1 Limulus polyphemus
TATATATATATATATATATATATATATATATACTAACGAGCACATGGGCCTTATGGCTCACATTTACAGGCGCTATAATGCAGATTTAATGTTTGAACTACTATTTTTTTATTTTTATTTTTTATTTTGATCATCATTACCGTTATAATTTTATTTCTGTAACCAAGCTACAAACGGTAGTTGGTAGGCCTACTTACTTATGTGCTCTAATGTAAATCAATGCCAAACTTGGGATCCGATTTCGGGGAATGCTCGTAAAAGTGTTTTCGCGAAATACCCGGATTCCCTAAGGGGTTGGGTGAAAAGTTTTATCTTTGTGGAAACCTCGGGGCCGATACGATTCGTTTGGCACCAGTTAGAAGTTGGCGAGGCCAGCAGTTTAGGAAAAGGGGTTTTCGGGAAATTCCTGGGTTCCCCAAGGGCTGGGAAGAAAAGTTTTACCTTCGTGCAAACCTCGTGACTGAGACGATTCGTTTGATACCATTTAGAAATTGGTGCAACCAGGGGTTCAGGAAGAGTCACGTGACACACAGACAATCTTATTATATAGATTATTAAACACGCTCCCGTTTCACATACATCATATACACAACAATAAAAATGAACTTAAAGATACTTAATTTTTTAGTTGAAATACTTTAAAATTATCATTTTATTGCACCCTGAAAAAAAATCACGTCGAATTTAATTCAAAACGCTGTTAAAATACGTCGTAAAGAATTCGAGTATTTACGACTTACTACACTTTCCTAGACACTCATAAAATCCAAATCACGTAGCGAAAACTTTGCTAGTTCCGCCATCTACATTTCGATCCTCAAACTATAGCGTTACTTGGTTTATGCATCAGTTACAGACTTGTTAGTAAAATATTTGGTGGCTAGATATATTCGTATCTCTATTAAACTCGTTTTTTTTTTTTAGGAAATTATTACACTTTAGAAATAGCTTTTGAAACTGAAAATGTAACATAATACATTTTATAGTATAGGAATACATCACAACAATAGAAAGAAGCTAAATTACAGAAAACACTTCAAGACTTATTACCGTAGATTGATCTGCCACCTATCGGCTAAAAAATAAATAACATTTCTAAAAACCTTATGGATTTACGTTTCATTTCATTTTATATTATTACGCTGTTGTATATTTTACACCGTAGATTGATCTGCCACCTATCGGCTAAAAAATATTTCTAAAAACCTTATGGATTCACGTTTCATTTCATATTATTACGTTGTTGTACATTTTACACCGTAGATTGATCTGCCACCTATCGGCTAACAAATAAATAATATTTCTAAAAACTTTATGGATTCACGTTTCATTTCATATTATTACGTTGTTGTACATTTTACAACGTAGATTGATCTGCCACCTATCGGCTAACAAATAAATAATATTTCTAAAACTTTATGGATTCACGTTTCATTTCATATTATTACGTTGTTGTGCATTTTACACCGTAGATTGATCTGCCACCTATCGGCTAACAAATAAATAACATTTCTAAAAACCTTGTGGATTCATGTTTCACTTCATTTTATATTATTACGTTCTTGTACATTGTAGATGAGGAAAATAACATAGGTGATATTATTAACTTCTTTAACGATTGGAGGTTTCTAAAAGTTTATCAATCTAATGTATTACAATGCATTGAGCTTTCTACCAGAAATTTCATATTGTGTGAAGGTAAAACATATTATTGCAAACTATATTTTTGATGCTGTTGTTTATTTGTAAGGTAGAGGGAGCTACGGGTCGTAAACGATGACGCTAAGTAGCCCGCCTAGAAAGTTGTAAGGTTCATGTTTATGCGCTATGCCTAGCTTGGATTAACATTAAACACATACACTTAAGAAAACTACAAACACTACAAAATTTATTACTAACAAAAGCCTACAGAGTACCACGGTCAACATCTTCAGTATTCCTACACCAATATGCAAACCTAAAAACAGTGCCTGATAGACTCATACATGGTTCTCTAAATTACTTTTACAAAAAATGGCACAAATATTATCTATTGTGCGAACTGGACCGTTTTTGCATACATGATGAAGTTAGTCCTAGAAGCATTTCTCAGCAATTAATTTTTATACTATAAATAAACATAATATGACCACCTAAAGCTAAGACAATCTTCATCGTTAGTTACGTAACAACCAAAACAATGAAAAGGGTTTATTATATGTACAACGCTCCCAAGGTAATTAAACTCTTGAAACAAATGTGTGTGTGTGTGACTACTGGGAACTATTCGCGATGTATTTGACTATATATAATAACGAATGAAAGCGAAAGTGTTAGTATATAAACATTTTTTATAATTACCATACATGTACATGGTCTTGGAAGGGGTCAGAAGAGTACAGGCAGAGAGCATAAACTACGATCCTCATGTATTAATTAGTAGAATATTTTACTGTTGTAAACAAACAAATAACACCTAAATCCCGATACTGACATGTGTGTGTGTGTGTGTGTGTGCTCTAGCACACTCATACAGAGATTATAAATCACAGATATTCGTGATTATTTTCAAGATAGAGAGTGAACCTGTCAATGTGTTAGCTATCGCGGTTACTTTGTACAAGTTGATTCGTTATATGTTAGTTACAGTTAACGTCATTTATAACGCAGGCTTACAACAATTTACGATAGCGTAAAAAGTGTTCAACTTCAAGCTTGTAGACACGTTAAATGAGAAAGCAAGTAATTTATTATCGTTACGTAGATCGAACGTTGGATTATTTTCACCAGATAGCTGAAAAAACAACAAAAACATGCTAAGAGGTAACTATGCCACAAAAATATAAACTAAACAGTAAGGAGGAAACTGAACCAATGACATCCTTTAAAGTATTCAATATGTACGTGTACGTAAGTAAATTAGGTACAGGCTGAATTACATTCAACATATTCTTAATAAAAAATTTAAACAGAAAAAAATTTAAAACAACTACCTTTGGGGTTTTGACATGTTGTTCGATAAACATTTTGATTGTTTTTTTATGGTAAAAAACAAACACTGTCCTCATGTTTATTTAAATTAAGTTTGTTATGAAAAAGTTACATCGGTTTTCCTTTTTTTTTAACTGCATCGAAAATATAAAATAATTCGTACATTTTAATTTTTGAAAATTATTACCTGAAATCTGTTATTACCTGGAGACTTAATTATCAATGCATTTTGTACACTAACGAAAAATATATATATTATAGTGTAAAATATTGTCGAGAGATGTCGCGAAAACTCCAAAGAAGTAAGAAACTCCTTAAAGATTAGTACATGCGCCAAACATTGCAAAATAATAAAAGATTGAAACAGAACTGGTAGAATTCGTCAATGATTGTAATAGTATACTAGACAAAAATACTTTAGTGAAGTATGATTACTAATGAGTCAAGTAGAAAGTGAAACGTTATTAAAAGTCGGTTGAAAACCTTAATTAAGCAAGAAACACAGTAATAGTGCAATAAAAATACAGTGTAATAAAATGCACTTGGTTTTAAGTTATGTAATATAACATTTTTGAAACTTTATGTGTTCTTTTATTCCATAACCGTAAAATTTAAAATGACTGGACTTATAATGTCCTTACCTTTTATTAAAATTGATAAATTTATGTACGTGTTGTTGTTGTTTTTTAACCACTTTTATGATATACCGCTGCAATTCATTTTCTGGTGTTTCGTGTATTACCCATACCTTAAGATCGTAACTCCCTTGGACAATAGATTTCCTAATTGCTATAAAAGCTTTATCTCCTGAATCTGAGAAGCAATTAACTTTTGTGTTGATTTCAAACAATGACCGCTAAGGAATCTTTATTAGCATGTGATTGTAAAGGTACAAAATTCCAGCCACTCTACTCTCGTCGTCGTCATCGTGCATAGCAGGCAAAGTATTAACTTGAGGTCCCCCGGTGCGACAGCGGTACGTCTTCGGAATTATGACGCTAAAATCAGGGATTCGATTCCCTAGGGGGGGGGGGGACACAGCAGATAGCTGAGTGTTTTATAGAAAGCTACTCGAGGGCTACCTGCGTCTAGCTCTGCTTAATTTTGAACTAAAAAACTAGATGGAAGGCAGTTAGTAAACAACACTCGTCTCCAACGCTTGGGCTACTCCTGTCTGAACAAATAATAGAATTTGACCGTCACTGTTATTATACAGCCACGGCCCATATGTACATATCGCGTTTTGAGACAACGGTTCGCGAGCCCACAGATCGTCAAAATTTACAATATGTGCAAGCTAACTCTTAGGCCACGTATTAGGTTGAATTTGTCCAATGTATTTAAAAACCCATCCTCTATAAAGTATGTTTAACCTTGAAATGTTTAACGGTAATAACGCTTCTAATCCTTGAAATGTTTAACGTTAGTAACGCTTCTAAATCTTGAAATGTTTAACGGTAATAACGCTTCTAAACCTTGAAATGTTTAAAGAAGCGTTACTACCGTTAAACGTTTCAAGGTTTAGAAGCGTTACTACCGTTAAACGTTTCAAGGTTTAGAAGCGTTACTACCGTTAAACGTTTCAAGGTTTAGAAGCGTTACTACCGTTAAACGTTTCAAGGTTTAGAAGCGTTACTACCGTTAAACGTTTCAAGGTTTAGAAGCGTTACTAACGTTAAACGTTTCAAGGTTTAGAAGCGTTACTAACCGTTAAACGTTTCAAGGTTTAGAAGCGTTATTACCGTTAAACGTTTCAAGGTTTAGAAGCGTTACTAACGAAATCCTTGAAATGTTTAACGTTAGTAACGCTTCTAATCCTTGAAATGTTTAACGTTAGTAACGCTTCTAATCCTTGAAATGTTTAACGGTAATAACGCTTCTAAACCTTGAAGTAACAATAAAATTCCCAAAAGCAATGTAACTAGATATAGTTTGTTTGTTTGTTTTTAATTATGCACAAAGCTACACAAGAGCTATGGATGTTTTTTGTGATAAAAATCACGTTAACTACGGATGTTTTTTTGTGATAAAAATCACGTTAACTACGGATGTTTTTTTGTGATAAAAATCACGTTAACTACGGATGTTTTTTGTGATAAAAATCACGTTAACTACGGATGTTTTTCCTTCTTAATATGCACATTGCAGATTCAAAATCAAAGGCGTTAAAAAATAGCATTTTATTATCTATCTTTCACAAGTCATTGCCCAAGACGCCTTTCGTATAACACCAAATATCTTCAGATGAGCCAACGATGAGAGACAAACGATTCTGTGACTATTTATATATGCAGTATAATATTTTAGACGTTACGGTTTTACGCCCAAAACTGGCAAATCATTAATCTGTACAGACAATGCGTTGTCTCCTACCGAGCAAGCACAATTGACGAATTCTGGCACTGGACGAAAGGACTCTTGGGCAGTGACTTGTGGGAGACAAAACAGATCTGAAATGCTATTTTTTCACATCTCCGAATTTAAATCTGCAATGGACAAATTAAAGTGTTGTTTTTTTGTTTTGTTTTTATAGCAAAGCCCCATCGGCTATATGTTGTGTCCACTGAGGTGAATCGAACCCCTGATTTTAGCGTCGTAAATCCGAAACTTACCACTGTCCCACCGGAAGACACAAATTAAAGTGAATGCGGCCAGGAAAACGTGCAGTTACAGTGATTTTATCAAAATTATTGGCCTATCGGTTTCTAACGCTTCACGTATGAACCGTAACTTCCATCATAAAATCAAAATAATGCTGTCTTATTACAACCCAGTAGGGCCAATTAAACGGGGGGGGGGGGCACATTGGGCCCGGGCCTCAAATTTAGACACTTGTTATTTTTGTTTTTGCATTTGTCAAGTTTCGCGACTTGTTTTTATGTGTCTCCTAGTCAGACCAAAATGTGACACACTCTCAGCTTAGAGCTGCACCTTATTTTGTTTTCATGTGTCACCATTTTTTTACTATATTATAGCCTGGGGCCTCAAAAGATAGAAGTGGGCCTGAGAGAGCCTGCAACCTAGATAACACTTTCTGGTCAGTGAATCTAAACCGATGGTCGATCACACCTATTATTGTGTTAAATGATACTGTAACTCTAAACCTATCAGTTCAGATCATGTAACAGAACACAAACACCACGACCAGCTGGGAACTAAAGTTTCTCGGTTTCAGTCAGATCGATGCTAAGGACTGCCAGTCATGAGGACTTAAAACAGAGAAACAAAAACTGTATCAGACAACATAATGACGAATAAAGTATGGTTGGAATATTATTATAATAATACACTCTTCTAATCATTGAAAAGGGTATAATAGGCCTAATACTAACGTCTTATGACAAGTATCTATATCAATATAACAGTACTGTCCGTTGTATGTCCATGTAACTACTTCGCAGGCTGTGGATGGATCTTTACCAAATTTGCGGTTTCACATTTTGTGTTTTGCAGTTTTTATGGGCGTTTTTTTTTTCACAACTACATATAAGAGAAGCAACTTTGTGTCCTGAGATAACTTTTCATTAATCTTGAATTTACATAACTTCCGTCCAGGGGACGGGTACTCCATCTAGTGATTAAAATATGTTACAATCTCAATATTCTTCATTTAAAAAACAGTTTACAACATAGAGAGTCTCAGGTAACAATACATTCTGTAACAATGTGTAAACACTTCCAAAATTTAATTTACTGTATAAACAACGAAACTTGGCCGAGTTGTTTGACAATGTAAATGTAACATAGTGTGTTTAATTTACTGTATAAACAACGAAACTTGGCCGAGTTGTTTGACAATGTAAATGTAACATAGTGTGTTTAATTTACTGTATAAACAACGAAACTTGGCCGAGTTGTTTGACAATGTAAATGTAACATAGTGTGTTTAATTTACTGTATAAACAACGAAACTTAGCCGAGTTGTCTAATTAAAGGAGTTTATTTAATACTGTAGTATTAGAATTCGATCACAGTAAAAGAACGTATGAATAACCTTACACAAACACGTTCGCGAAGCTCCGTGATTTATTGTTTTTTTAAGATTTATAACGTAGATAAATTAATATATAGAATTATACACGGATATTTCTCTACGTTAAAATGCTTTTATTTGCGAGCTTTCGGCCCTCTTACCAGAGCCTTCATCGGGCAACAATGTCAGTAAATAAGGTTTGTATTTAGAACAGGTACTAATTAGTATTTAAATCAACATTCAAGAATGTAACAATGTATTTGAATGCTAGGATTGTAAGTCCCTGTAATGATAGTCCCTAGAATTCAAGTACACTGTTAGATTGTTGATTTAAATACGAATTCGTTCTTTACCGTTAAAACTTGTGTTCTATATACAAAACTTGTTTAACTGTGAAAGCTGTAACTTGTAATAGAATATACTTAATCGGTAAGTAGACGCAAAACGAAACTATTAACGTCGGTATAACTAAAACCATTTCCATGTGTCTTTTTTTAATTACCTTGACTTAACAATCGTGCTGAAGTAGTATACCACAAAAATACTGGACTTTATCTAATGAATTGTACTTTATTCTCACTGCGTACTTCTTAATTAACGTTGAGCAATGTATAAAATATAGCAATGATCATATTATTCAGTTTCTAACCACTCTGAAATAATTACGATGTAACAATACGCATAACAATATAGTAACGGTTATATTATTCCGTTCATAATGACGTTGAAATAATTACGATGTAACAATATGCATAACAATATAGTAACGGTTATATTATTCTGTTCATAATGACGTTGAAATAATTACGATGTAACAATATGCATAACAATATAGTAACGGTTATATTATTCAGTTCATAATGACGTTGACATAATTAAGGTATACTTATTATGCTAAGGAGAAAAAATCCAGCAAAAAAGACGCTCTGAACTTTCACAGGTTATAAAAACCTAGCTAAGCTAACACATGAAAATTAACTCCGGCTCATTTTTTAAGGATTTTATTGATATCACTACTTTCCTATAATTTATCAAACAATCCACATTTTTCTATTAAAAATAAAGTCCTTCACACGCTGAATAATAACAGCGTCGTCAATTTCAAAGAGATGCACGCTACACGCGGGTTTTTCCTACCGTATAATATATTTCAATTTCATAACAGTTTTCATAGCAGTAATATATAAAACAAACTTTTACACTACGCAAACACGAAATCAAAACAAACTTTTACACTACGCAAACACGAAATCAAAACAAACTTTTACACTACGCAAACACGAAATTAAAGCCAACTTTTTTCACTACGCAAACACAAAATTAAAACAAACTTTTACACTACGCAAACACAAAATTATTGAACAACAGTTATATATCTTGGATATCTACCGTTCAACGTGTTAAGGATATAACGAAAGGTTATATGTTTCATATCTCAAATGTGTATTGAACTCCATGTTGCCTCAACATGCCTACCAGTAAGTTTGGTTTGGTTTGAATTTCGCGTAACGCTACAAGAGGGCTATCAGCGCTAGCCGTCCCTAATTTAGTATTGAAAAACTAGAGGGAAGGCAGCTAGTCATCACCACCCACCGCCAACTCTTGGGCTACTCTTTTACCAACGAATAGTGGGATTGACCGTAACATTATAACACCCCACGGTGAAAGAGCGAGCATTTTTGGTGGGACAGGGATTCGAACCCACTACCATCAGATTGCGACTCAAGTGCCCTATTTGTATGTTTGTACTTAAACACAAAGCTACACAATGGGCTATCTGTGCTCTGCCCACCACGGATATTCTAGCGTTGTAGATCCGCAGACATACCGTTGTGCCACTGAGGGCCAAGTGCCCTAACCACCTGGCCATGCTGGTTCCCTACCAGTAAGTAAAAAGACACTCACTCCAGAAAGAAGAATGCCGTTTTATTAAATAAAGAAATACGGAAAAAAGATTATCAGAAGTATTTAATGGATCTGCCATTTTCAATACTTTGTATACACACGTTGTATTTACAAGATCTGAAGTGATGGTCTTCCTAGAAGTTGTTTGGTTGCTAACTTTATACGAGGATGGATTGACTGGTCTGGACACGGGAGAGTAATAACACCTTCAACCAACGGACTTGGACTGAATGAGCTGGAGCCACTATCTTGTCCAGTAAGCTGGTCATTAACGTAGACGGGTAGAAGGTCTTGATCAAGAACTGTGGTGTATCGAGCAGAATGACCGCATACCACCTAGCTGTGTGTTCGTCCAGCTTTCCATATGGTGCACAACACCACAACACATAACTGACGCATAATTTCGTCTTGGCTTGCAGACGGTTCAAGGAAAGTTCCTGGGAGGATAGTCGCAAACCCAGGTGCGTTCGCTAATGCAGAAGCTTGGTTTCTAAACTGAATGAACTTGAATGAACAGGTTTTTAATTGTGGTGTACGCATGGCTGTATTTCGTTGAAATCTTGAGTCCCAGATGATCACTTTTAAACATGAAATTTCCCAATATAATCAACAAGAGAAAGTACTGAGAGGACCGCGTTTTTTTTTGTTGCTTGTTATGTCGCTTTAGGCTACAACCGTCACTGTAAGTCTGTGTCTTAACTTGGCGCTTCTACATTTTGAACTAGATTATATTGATGAATATATGATTACAAATAAAAACTATAATACATATTTTCGGATAAAGTATACGTGGAATTATTTAACTATATAATGGAGAATAAGGAATGTTCTTTTATCGTTGTGTATAAACATTAAACCCCACACGTGTCTACTTATATTTATACGGTATTCATCTACCCACCAGGATTTGTCACGTTTATTCTAATGTCTGTCCAAGCTCAGCTACACGCTGGTAAAGGTTTGACATCACGACGATCTTCGTGTATAAATGTCCACAGAATTTTGTCAACATTAAATATCCATGTTCCCTTGATGGGGTGTCTGATTTTTGGTTGATGTTGTTAGTGTGTGTGGTCTTAACTCTATTGCTACAGGCTATATGACGGAGAAGGTTGATGACGATGCAACCTGTGTGATAAATGTTCAGTCATTTCAGAGAAACAGACACGTACATGGTGGAATTTTACGTAACACGTGTTGCTTGTAAAGGTACTGGAACAGTGTTGTTCACGTTCACTCTAATTTTACTTAATATTCAGTTGTGATACGATACAATATCGTACGAGATAAAAGTGTACGAGGCCTTTGTGACTGGATGTTAATGGTGCAGAGGAAAAACAAGAGGTTAATAATGTATGAATAATTATATATGATATTTCTTAACGTATACTTGATTTTAACATGGTCACGACAACCTGTTTTAAGTTTTTCTTTCCAGAAATCGGCACATATTTAATTAATGAGCCAAAATGAAGCCAACGGGAAAAATATTTGTAATTTTTATTCAGATCAACTCGATAATTAGCACCCTAGTTTCTAGAAAACTGTGATCGGTACAGTTGAACTTTAATCCCGTGATATAACCAAAACACATACAAGTTTCAAACCATTAATTCAAATATTAAAACACAACAATAGTTAAACTCTTCTATCTTTTATCGTCTTTTCTTATTTCTTTTACCAGTTTCGTGACTTTAAAGGTGACTCCTAAGGACGTAATTTTAAAGAGAACCCATAGAAAAAACGTTTAGTTTCAATTTTCCCAACTGAAAATGAATAACACGTAAAAGAGTCCAGTTTAGACTATCCACTCCAAACTCTAATGATAACCATTACTAAAAGGTAATAATGTCACTAAGCAACCTGACTAGTCATTGTTTTATGAACAGCAGCAGAACGATTAATAAATATCATTGTTTGGTGTTACGTAGGTAGTGTGTTGCTGCTGATATTGGTCGGTTTGGGGAAGGGTATGTAACACCCCTTTACGACACAAAATATTCATACATTCAGATCATAAAAATGTGTTCAATGATTTGCAATTTCCATGAAAAGAATATCTCTTGTTATTAATGCCATTCGAAAACAAATGAACATGGGTCAACTAGACTAGGAGAACCAGGACCTTCCAGAAACAGACTTGCAACAAGTCCCCAGCCACGCTAAGCCAAGTTCATCTCCTTAGTCGCAGTTATTTCTGAACTCAATGTAAAGTTTTAATAATTATATTTATTTTTGTCAGTTTTAATGGCTTACATTTATTTGTTAAAAATAACTTTTAATTAAGCAAAATATAATTCAGCTTCATACACAATTTAGATTCGTGCATCGTTGATTTTGCATTGAATTTAAAACTGATACTAATAGACTTGACCAGTATGTATGTCTTCGTATGGAATAACATGAATATCCGTTTCATTCTACGCTGCTTGAAGTATGTGACGGTTGAACAGATATGTCATAGATGCAACTTGTGTCGCCTTTTCCAAATGAGATTCTTATTATGTTGCGTCTGTAATACGTTGACGAATTTTGTCACTGACTTTTGTGTTCGTGGTCTCTCACAAAACGCCACACTTTGCTTATCATGGTTGAAATACGACTTGTTGCAAGTCTCTTCTGAATGTTCCCGGTGCCCCATCTTGATCCATATTCCTTTGTTTTCACATGCCATTAAGTACAGATGATATCCACGTGTTGGAAATTCAAAATCCCCGATTCGAACAAATCGTTATGATTTGAGTATGTGAATATTTTGCTTTGGAAATGGCCATTAGGTACCCTTCCCAAAATCAATCAATTTTCGGTATCATCACACTAACGGTGTAACGCCAAATAATGTCAAATTGTAGTTCTGATATATGTCGTTCACTGCGACTTTATATCGGTTGTGACTTGTTGATTTGCTTATTTAAAATCGTTTTAGTATAATTGTTGCAAAATTGACCTTTTAAGTTACAATCAGTACATTCGAATTTGTTTAACCCAGGCATGTTAGACAACCTGGCCCAGCAAGTTTGGCCAAATTTCTTTTGAAAAATCCGTCTCCAATAGGCATACAACTTCTCGAGTTTGATAACATTAACTGACAGTCACGAAATCATAAACAATTATTTTCTGAAAGACCTTCAACTTTTGTCAAACTCAGAGCACACACACACACACACACAAAAGGTTTGTTGCTTGGCATTGGGTAACCAGTCTTTAAGCAACGTCTCGATGATGTTTAAACGAGTTTTTCTTTTTCCTTTCTTTGTTCATTCAAAGTCATGCTTGCTCATCCATCCAGACTGGCGGCAAATTAAGTAAATTTATATTTAAAGCAAGTAGCTATATGTCTTTTTCTTCAAAAGAAAACTCATCGTCATGCACTACAAAGCACTTTCGTGATGGACGATGTTTACTCCTATATTGCCCCCTAGTATTTCGGAAGTTATCCTTTTTAAAGATAACACAGATCAACTTCATTTCATTGTCTACTCAAAGAAACCATTTAATCCAAAAGTAATATAGTTTTGTTTGTATTTATTAAGGTAAATCGGCACAGATAAAAACTGACACATAAAAGGATTGTTTCTTGAATTTCGCGCAAAGATACTCGAGGATTACGTGCGCTAGCCCGCCTCTAATTTTGAAGTGAAAGGCTAAAGATAAGGCAGATAGTTAACGCCACCCATAGCAAACTCTTGGGCTGCTTTTTTTTTTTAACTCACCAACAAATAAAGGGACTGACAGTCACATTATAACGCCTTGAAAGGGCAAGTATATTCGAGTCCTCGACCAGTAGATTGCGAGTCGAGTGCCCTAACCACCAGGCTATGCAAGGCCTACATAGAGAAATGGAACGATTTATTCAAGGTCTATTAACACACCTCTCTCCCTCCTCCCCGCTTTAGTCATGTGTTGGATGAATACTCAAATCCCCGTTCCACCAAACATACTCGCCCTTTCAGTTGTGGGGGCGTTATAATGTTGCAGTCAATCCCACTCTTCATTGGTAAAAGAGTAATAATATTGACATCGAAGTTATAATAATCCACGTGATTAGTCCACTAGCACACAGTAAACACGAACACTCGTTGTGTTACAGCATAAACATACATACAGTCAGCCTTTCGTGGGTATAAACAAACACAGTCAGCCTTTCGTGGGTATAAACAAACACAGTCAGCCTTTCGTGGGTATAAACATAAACACAGTCAGCCTTTCCTGGGTATAAACATAAACACAGTCAGCCTTTCCTGGGTATAAACATAAACAACAGTCAGCCTTTCCTGGGTATAAACATATATACAGTCAGCTTTTCGTGGGTACAAACATACATACAGCCTTTTGTAGATCTAGCTAATAACGTGAAATCACAAATTTTTTTGTAATAATTTTACCATTAGTCAAGAAGATGTACACGAAATCTGCAAGTACACCGACATATTTTTTTATCATTATAATCTAATATCAATGATAACAGGTTATGACAGCCATACAAACGTAACTTAATCCTCATAAATATATATATGCCTTCTTGTCACAGTCTCCCAAGTTAAACATTTTTGACATGATTTCTGTTATCAACAGCACGCCCCCCAGGTAGCACAGCGGTATGTCTGCGGATTTACAACGCTAGAATCCGGGTTTCGATACCCGTGGTGGGCAGAGCACAGATAGCCCATTGTGTAGCTTTGTGCTTAATTACAACCCAACCAATCAACAGCACATGGTAGCTGTTGAATACTAATACTGCAAGATACTTTACTTCGTAGGTATGCCCACGGATGAGAAAACAAGCATGCTTATATATATACTATACCGTTACTGTGAAAAACCTTAATGAAGTCCTTATAGAACAGGGTGTCCCAGAAGCCTGGACCCATGGGGAACATAGACATTACATTCTAATGTCAGTTGTACACATTTCAGGAAGGAAATACCCTGATGTCACAGTGTACCAAGAACTGGTGTGTGTGGCTGTTAATGTGTCACAGGGTACCAAGAACTGGTGTGTGTGTGTGTGTGTGTGTGTGTGTGTGTG
>NW_013669231.1:48901-57458 GCF_000517525.1 Limulus polyphemus
GTGTGTGTGTGTGTGTGTGTGTGTGTGTGTGTGTGTGTGTGTGTGGCTGTTAATGTGTCACAGGGTACCAAGAACTGGTGTGTGTGTGTGTGTGTGCTGTTAATGTGTCACAGTGTACCAAGAACTGGTGTGTGTGTGTGTGTGGCTGTTAATGTGTCACAGTGTACCAAGAACTGGTGTTTGGGTGGCTGTTAATGGCATGCACTTTGAATAATAAATAAGTTAAGAAGAAACTGAGTATTTTTCCCCCTATGGGTCCAGACGTCTGGGACACCGTGTATAAATATCCACCATCTTCGGTCCATAATTAATCACAAGATATGAGACTGAGTACCACGTTTCTTTCATCTACGTCAGTAAGTAAAATTAAATTTAGTAGAATAACATACATTTGTTTTTATGGAAAAGCTATTACGGCTATCTACTGTCGTCCCTAATATGGAAATATTGACCTGAGGGAAAAGGCAGCCAGTCAACAGCATCCTACCATCCCACTATCCAAGCTAAGTGATTGTCTGTTACTCTTATAACGCAACCACGGTTTTAAAATGTTGGGAATATCAAACCCAGCTCCGAAATCCATAGTTCTACCACAAGGACAACCACCGCCCCAAAAGTAAACGCATGTGAACGTCAATCTTATACTACCCAGAACTGTAGTAAAACAAAAAAAGGTTAAACTAATTACATAGTCTTATCTATGTGATGTCAAAAATCTCGCTGCAATGCACACCACTTGGGGATAAAGACAAAATTATGTGTCAATTAATATAAACCAACATCAAGCTCACAATGATAATATATCCCTCAAGTACGAGCGAATATATATATATATATGAATACACCCAAGATGTTTGGTTTTCAAACACCAGTTTACTATGAATTAGTTACTCCACGCTAGAGGCTCTTATGACAGACCCTCCTTCTCCAGCAAGCTGTTGCTCATGTTATAATGATACATTCAGTCAGATATATATACTTTTGTGGACAATACAATCTTAGAATATCTGCAAAAATCTTTAAATACAGAAACACGTGTAATTATTCTTACGACAGTTAGGATTCGAACTCTTTAAGGTCAGAATAAAACTACGATGCAGTGGTTACAGTTGGTTTTAGAGAAATTGTTAAAACGTGTTTAATTTATGAATGTTAACAGTGATAGAACTTTTAAAACGTGTTATAATTTACATATGTTAACAATGATGTGTGTGTGTGTGTGTATAGTGGTCAGTGTATATTATAAAAATAGTTGTAAAATGTTAATAAAGCACGGTAAAGAAGTCAGAACTATTACCTACGGAAGGGGGGGGGGTGCACACTGTAGAAGTTGGAATCAAAGTTAGTCTTAAGTTAATATTTAAATAACTCACTGGAATAGAATTTTCCTTAAAAAAATTATATATGAATCAATTCCTCCTTTTATTATTACTTTTAAATGTATAACTTGGAATTTAACAAATAATAAATAATGAGGGGGCAAGGGCTGAATAAAATCGGTCCCAGGGCCGGTTGCGACTCACGAGATTGTTTCACGTTTAAACACGTGCTTGTTTGAAACATTTCAACAAGATACAAAACAAAACTTTCTATTTTTCAATATTATCTAATGTTGCCACACCTTCATGAAACCCTCCCTCCCTCCTTAACACAGTGCCTCAAGCGGAATTTTTAGGTTTTACGTAATACTGCCATATTACAAAGGCACACACACACATGCATAGACAAGGTATTCTGAATAATCCAGACTCAACAATGAATCTAAAACAGTCTTATTCATGAAACGGGAGTCAGCGCGAGACATAAGAGCCTATTACTCTCTGGCAGGTATGGACATTCACTACAGGATAAAAAGGGTCAGCTAACAAGGAAGACCATAATTGGGTTTTTCTGCGGGGGAAGGATCGTGTATTTGATTATAGGGTTTTGTTCGGTGGTGACGTAACCTCAAGGGTATATGAACTAAATTTCTAGCAGATCCAGATGGTAAAATTACCATAGCAACCAGTTTTTATACAGCTCCTGAAACGAAGAAATTTACGTGTCAGGTATAAAAAAACATTTTTATGTGTGGTCTTTTGTCTTTCTTTCTTTTTTTATTATTATTACAAACATAAGCCAAGTATGGGCACCAAGATTTTTTGATATACCTTTAATAAACACGTTGGTATGTTGATAGGCACAACACAACGTATGCGAAGTCTCGTAAACAGCTATAATCATGTTACATTATTACTGCTTTTGAGTTCCATTTAATTGAGGATTGCTTACTTTACGTAAAAAGATGGTTAAATTACTAAATTTTTTCGTCATCGCTGACACACACATGTACCAGCTCACAGCGTACCAATATGAACACGAGTTTTCTTTGTTTTGTTTCTTTTGAATTTCGCGTAAAGCTACACTAGGGCTATCTGCGCTAGCCGTCCCTAATTTAGCAGTGTAAGAGTAGAGGGAAGGCAGCTAGTCATCACCACCCACAGCCAACTCTTGGGCTACTATTTTACCAACGAAGAGTGGGATCGACCGTAACATTAGAACGCCCCCACGGCTGAAAGGAGGAAGCATGTTTGGGTATGACGGAGATTCGAACCCTCAACTCACAAATTGCGAGTTGAGCGCACTAAACGGATTGTGTTTATTTTTATTTTTTTGTCTAGCCTTATCGGAACATTTACTTATTTTCCAAACTCTGATCAACCACGTGACTATCAGGGATTCTTGGATTTGAGACAAAGGGATTCTAAAGGCCATGACGAGTTTTGTATTGCTTTACAAAATTGTTCATGTCTATAGTTAACTTACCTGTCATATTTTCAATCATTGCCGAGTAACTATGACTCTCTTAAGGTATCCAAATGCCTCGTCATCTGAATTAGTGACGCGCATGAATGGATTAACGAGATTCCCACTGTCCCTATCTACTATCTAGCGAAACCACAGCCAAGGGAACGGGCTTGGAAAAATCAGCGAGGAAAGAAGACCCTGTTGAGCTTGTACTAGATAATGATTAAATTTCCCATATTTTTTTTTTCTATCGAAATCATTCAACAAAGAGTATACTTATCCAACCACTTCTACAGATTTGGAGCGTTATTAGACAGTAAGATCATTGAAAATACGCGTAAATTATTTTCTTAAAGTCAGATCTTTTAATATCCTCTTGATGGAATTCCTGATGTACATTCTAAGTGAAATAGAAACTGAACATCAACAAAAATTATCATGTTAGGTATCTTGAACGCGTGAATCAATACTTTCCTCCTGGCGCCCTCTACAAAGTACACCGAGAAACAATATGCATCTTGCCTATTTAATTATGACTACTGTTGATTTTAGTAGCAGTCATACGGATAATTTTAGAATCGCGACACCACGAACAATTTACACGCTTTTTCTGACATCACGTCTGACGTCAACTTATATTTTAAAAAATTGTTGAAAATTTGGCCAACCTCCATTTGGCGATACATGCAGATCATTTGGTTTGGCTTGTTTAGAATTCCAAGCAAAGCTACTCGAGGGTTATCTGCTTTAACAGTTCATAAGTTAGCAGCTAGTCAACACCACCCACTGCTAACTCGTGGGCTACTCTTATTTACCAACGAATAGTGGGATTGATCGTGATATTATAACGCCCCCACTGCTGAAAAGGCGAGTACTTCGGTGACTCGGATTCGAACCCGTGACCCGCAGAATACGAGACGAGCTCCCTAACCCCCAGGCCATGCCAGGTCCCCGCAAATATTTTGATACAATCATGTCATGATAGTTCTTAGGCTTACGCTACTGGTGGCATTTATAAATAAATTACTTTACAGCACGGCATGGGTACCAGAATTTTAAAGTAACTTAGAAACGGATATCACAATTGGATATGGTGACTTTAGGGGATAAGTTCCCCTGTAAGGGGGTGCTGATAAAAACGGTTACGATAAACAACCAAAAGTTTGTTTCTATACAACATATTCACAGAGTTTTATTGATGCTAAAACTGTTAACAGGGGAACGTGTGTAACGCCTCACTGTATTCCAACTTGGAATATAATATTACAATTAAAAATGGAATTGCAATTTTTTGGCTTTAATTCAAATCCTATTTTCTGACGCCACGATATTCTTATACACATTTTTAATTTTTTATAACAAACAGCATACTTATGGCTAATATACACAGCTATAACACAGCCATATATATATATATATTTACACGTATTAATTAATACAAACTGTAAGTCTTTCAACACAACTGGACTTTCTTTTTGTGCTGTGTAACAGTGAATTTAATAGATCTGTTTTTGATACTAATGTATTTCAGAATTTGGGAAACAAAAATTATTATAATTTTGTAAAGTTTGTTTGGTTTAAGGACGAAACTGCACAATGGGCTAGCTGTGCTCTGCCCATATCGAAATATGATTTTTTTGCATTGTGAGTATGTAGAGTTACTGCTGAGCTACTGTGGGTGGGGCATAATGTTGTAAAGTTTTAATAAAAAGTGTATTTTTGTTTCTTCCAATGCACTCCAAAAATGTCCTTTTTTGTGCTTTTTTTATTTTCCTTTTTTTTTGTGAGCTCTCCCCAATTAGGGTTAAATACCAAAAAAAGTACATGAAAAGACTGGAAGATTGAAGTTTTTTTCCCCTAATTTGCTGCGATTTTACTTGAAATCTATCTAATAATGAAAGAGAAAATACCTCACAGACTACTGTAAAAGATAATTACAGCAACAGCTGCGCTTACTATAAAAAAATGGAGCTCTCGACAACCTGACCACCGCCCATAAATTTTAAGCCAGGTAACAATTCACTGATGACTGCTGAAAAGAGATAATAAGAAGATTTAAAATATGGGCCAATGAAAACTGGTCTTCGGGTAAGGAGACCGTTAGTCAGCAAGTCACAGGTGCTAAAGGAATGGTGACTAAAAAAAAAAAAAGAGCCAGTATCGGGAACCCAAAATAAATTTTAAAGTAGACGTAATGGCTACCCGCGCCTAACGTTCTTAATTTTGAACCCATAGGTAAGCTTGCCAACCATTCCCACAACCAACTCTCGGACTATTCCTGTCTATGAACTGTGTGATTCACGATTCAAGCACGCTACCCTTACGGGCCACGCTCGGCTCACGATCACGAACATGACAATGCGTGAATGAATTTATACATAATATTACATATAGATGGACGGGGTGGGTGATAATTACGTCAGATTTAACATCCTAAGACAACGTCTCTTCTCCCATAAGTGAGCCCTCTAGTGGGTCAGCGGTAAGATTGCGGACTAACACCGTTAAAATTCGAGATTCGATTACCCGCGGAGCGTAGATATCTTATTGTGTAACACTGCGCAATAAAGCAACAACCAAACAAGTCCTTAGACGAATTTTAAAACTAGACTAAAAACAAATAAAAGTGACGTAAATCAGACATATATAGGATGCAAATGACAAAATATATAAGAAGTGGTAGGGTCCACACAGTAGCAGGGATACTCCAACCGGACCTGTGTTCTTACCTAACGTGATGGGAACTAAAGCTGCAAATTATGGTTTGGTAATAACACCACCCCACAGTCTGTAAGATGATGTTACTTCTATTGGGGGTTAACACTAGAATTTATCTCCAGAAGTCTCCATAATGGTTACATGCATGTATGTTCATCGCATTGATACGTGATCATTATGGGGACTAGTAAGCCAACTGCTTTTACAGTCCCAATAATACCTGTATGGACACCATACTGAAACCTAACGTGTCTAGATCAATACTGCTACTCTAGTACAGTCCAAATAATGGTCTAATATGTGAATGTACACCATACTGAAACCTAACGTGTCTAGATCAATACTACTACTCTAGTACAGTCCAAATAATGGTCTAATATGTGAATGTACACCATACTGAAACCTAACGTGTCTAGATCAATACTACTACTCTAGTACAGTCCAAATAATGGTCTAATATGTGAATGTACACCATACTGAAACCTAAGAAACAGTAGTATAATAAGAGGGAAAAATGTAATTCTTAATTAGTATGCTAATTATATATATATAATTTGTTAAAACTTAAAAGGGGCGTAGTATAAAAACTGTCAGTCTGATAATACCAAATAACCTACTGAATTATATTTCAATAAAAATCAATAATGTTAAGGCTAAGAGCTGCAAAATCCAATACCTTAGAATGTTAAAGTAGGCAGGGGTGTGGTTCCAAGTCTATCTCAATTTTCACCTCTTAAGAAACATAAAAAAATTAAAGATACATATACAAGATGGTACCTTCGAGTCAGACGTATTTAAGTATTTTACTTCTATAGAACATCTTAAAAGTGTACAATTTCTTCAGGTTAAAATAAACCACACTTCTTTCCCTGTTATATCTCATTGATTGGACGTTTTTACTTATTTAAAAACACCCTTTATTTAGGGTTAAAACACGCACAATGACAAAACTATTCATGGCCACAAGACGACGAAGATGGACACCATATTATATGTTAGGAATTAAAGGTGACTGAAATAAAGCGAGTGTCTGTTGTTGCCATGATTAACGAATTCCCTATCGAAATAAAACTGAATTTTTATACGGAAAATGCCTTGATTATTGTGTAATAAACAATGTAAAAAAAATAATTGCTTAATATAAAAACTTTCATCTCCATTTACCTTTATTTATGTTTGAAACAAGAGTCAGAAAGACATGAATACTGTTAATTTATCTGTCTTTTCCACAAAACTTGCTACAGCAAAAGAACCTTGAGGGGGAAACAGTTTTTCAGTTTCTTCAAGTTACAGACTCATTATTGACTGTTTGAAATTGGACGTTTCACGTAGTTCTAGCGATAAATTTCGTTGCTTAGATGATAATCATGCCACAAATAACAACTTTTTTGTGTGAATTTATAACCAGTTACCAACCTTTATCTGAACAACGAGAAATGTTTCAACAGATATAAATATTTAACTCTTGGAATGTAATGGTTTGACGTTCATTCTAGAAAAAAAAATAGGCCTTTTTTTTTAAAAAAAAAAGAAAGAAAAAACAGTCCCCGATTGAAACGAACAAAGATAATATATTTAAGCAACATGTTCATCCATCTGCGTAATGATCACACTTTCGAATAGGTTTTGGTTTCTTTTCGTCTGATGACTGGAGTTGTTAATCAATGCTACTTCTTTGTTAGTATAATTCTTTGAAAAACAGATAACACCGGTGTATCCGTAGACATAGAGAAACGGTTTAGTGTCCAATTTAAAATGATATAGTGCTCCTAGGATGCAGACTACGCCACATGAACAACAAACAGATACCTCCAAGTACGAACCGTCCTTTTAACAAAGAAAGAAAATTCTGCAAAGTGTTTAATACTTGGTGTTTAACCTGGACGCCACCTTATGTGACACATGAGCTAGATGGCCAGGTAAAGCAGCACTAATTTAAAACTACTAACCAGAAAAAGGGTCGGAGCAAGTGCGGTTTACTCCGACCCTCATGTAGTATCAACACCACCATTCACAGACGATAAAGCACAGTCCGGAAAGGAGGGAGAGGTCTCCACGAACCTGACCCTCCTAGGTCACAAAAGATCTAAATCCCGATCCGGGGAGAGAGAGAGAGCCAACAGCACTTCACGCCCTCTATACGGGCGCTTACCACTAGGTCACCGCGGTCTCCAAAGTGATTAAATAAATCACTTTTAGAAAATAACGCGCTCTGACGTTTCCTCGTCATATTCAAACGTTTAGGATACCACAAAGTGAACACATTCTGATAAGATCCTTAGTATTATATATGTATATTCTTATAACACATTACGAAAGATTAACAATTCGTGTGCTTATATTATATAAGAATCCATTCATTTCCTCTCCGAGATTTGTTTTTTTTTTTTTTCTGGGAAAGGAGAGCTCACAAAAATATATTGTGTTTTGTTGAAAATAATTGTATACATTCATACATTTTTTATTCGCGATATAATATTTTCTCAAGTACAACGTTTTTCAGTTCAAAGTGTAACAAAATAAAAGAGAGCTAACCATAAAGATATTTTTGTACTAATATAATTGCAATAACGCTAATGTAACTTAATTCACACAGGCATTTCATTACATTTCACCACCTATATCCCGCGGTTTCCTTTCGTCTTGGAGTACGTTATATTAGATGGATTTAGGATCCTCACTACGTCGGTACAGTCCACAGTTGCCGCCTCCAATCATGTTCTACCTGATAATTGTGCACCTTGACAATAGCATTCAAACATAGATTCCACTGCAACATGCTCTGTCGTAGGGCTGTCATGACCAAAGCTCACCACTCCTCCTTGACATGTTTCCATAATCTCTCTCATGTACGAGGACGGCAAGTTCCCAGTACACATTTAACAATCCAATAGCACTGCATCCGGAAACGATATATCTTTCTAAATTCCTGATCTTTATGATCCGAGTGTATGAATATTTTGTGTGAGAAAGAGCTGTTACAAACAATTTACAAATGCGATCAATTTTCGGAACCAGCACACAACCTACGTAACACCAAACAATGATATGT
>NW_013669231.1:58458-59738 GCF_000517525.1 Limulus polyphemus
TATATATATATATATACCGTATACAGTTGAAGTAGGTGCTCACACACACACACATATAGTATCTACGCTCAGCATGAAAGACCCAAACCTGACCTCACTGTTCCGAGTAACCAATAAATCAACAACTTTAACACTGTGTCCTATCATCAAGATCTCAGACTGTGGAAGAGGACAACAACGCATGCATACAAATATGATGACAATTTCGTTAATCTAGGTTGTAGCTAGCCCAGCTGGAGAATACTTCTCCACCAATTATAAAAAGAAATGTGATTATGAACATGCTTTCACTGTTCAGAGTTTAAAATCGTGTACTATATCTTAATCGTGTTTACGTCAAACTGTAAGCATGAAACAAACAAAAAAACCTGTAGACGTGCTCTAGGGGGGAGATAAACTTAATTACTGGTTGTCAATAAGACTGTCACATAACAATAAAAGTCTCTAATTTTTTTCAAAAGGTAGGTTTTCATTTCTTTTTATAAACAATTTTTTAATATTCTGCCCACCACGGGTATCGAAACCCGGATTCTAACGTTGTAAGTCTGCAGACATACCTCTGTGCCACTGGAGGAACGCAGAGTCTGTAACCTTACTGATTAGTAGTAGTTGGACGTCAACTCCATGCTCACCCACACTACTCTGTACATTGCGACTTAGAGTGTGTGTGTGTTTTCTTATAGCGAAGCCACATTGGCCTCTCTGGTCTGTCCACCGAGGGGAATCGAATCCCTGACTTGAGCGTTGTAAATTCCGAAGGCTGTCCCAACAGAGGACTCCTTAATTAGAGGTAAGAGGATTTTGGAAAGTTCTGGTGAAGTATAAGGTGCGTTTTCAGTTTGATTCTAAACAAAAGATATGAGGGTTTATTGATTCAAACCTAACGAAATATGATATTGAAAGTTTTCGCGCAAAAACACTCGAGGGCTATCAGTCTCTAATTTTGAATGATAGACTATAGTGAAGTCAGTTAGTTGACACCACCAATCGTCAACTCTTCGGCTACTGTTTACCGGCGAATAGTAAGAATGACTAGCACATTATAACACCATACCCCCACGGTTGAAGGGGCGAGCAGGTTCAGTAATGAAGTTCAATCCCGCGATCCGCATATTGCGAGTCGAATGCCCTAACCACCATGCAGGACATGCCAGGCCCCAAGTATTGAGAGAAAGCCCTCAAAGTTGGCCCTAACCACCATGCAGGACATGCCAGGCCCCAAGTATTGAGAGAAAGCCCTCAAAGTTGTGACTCGTTAGACTTGATGATCTGGTATATAT
>NW_013669231.1:60407-61779 GCF_000517525.1 Limulus polyphemus
ATATATATATATATCAGAAAACCTGAACACAGAGACTGGCCTTATGGGCTTTAGTTTTGAGAAAAAGGTCTCGTTGGAAAAAAATTACAGCAAAAGTATCGTAAAATATTTTATTTATTCATGTTTAGCAAAAATCCGCACTGGCCCATACAAGTTTTTGTTGTTGAAGCTCAAAGCTACACAATGAGGTATCTGTACGGTACTCAACACGGGTACTGAAACCCGGTTTATAGTGGTATAAGCCTTCAGACTTATCGCTGAGCCACTGGAGAGTGACCCATATAAAACTAAAGTTAGAATGACTAGTGATAGTATTACAACATATTTTATTAAAGCTTGCCAAATAAAATATGTCACATTTGAAAAAACGTGAGTTATTTGAGGCTCTATCTTTTCCTATGGCGGGAAAAAAACGGGGTTAAAATGTACTTTTAAAATTAGCTGGTCAATTTCATGGACCCTAGTTAAGAACTCCCTGACTGTATACCATGCAAAATTATTCGTTAAAGCCTATTTAATTTAGTTGTGATCGTATTAAGTTTGATTCGTTATCTTTATAAGTTCTTGTCTAGCAATTTATTTACTATTTCTATAAACTAAGTCTATAAAAGTTCGATTATAGTCAACGAGCCAGTTTTAAATGGATTCACTTGAGGGGTTACACAAGAATAGCGTAACTAGTTGTATGATAAAGGTAATAGATTTTACACTACACTGAATGGCCTCTTTAACTAGGACCCCCCACCTAATATCTGATTGGACCACCTGTCGCTACGATAACAAACCGTACTCCGAGTAACACAGACTCGTTGTCTTGTCCAATTGCAACCCATTCGTCAACTGAAACGATCAACTGTACCCAAAAATGCTCAGTCAGACCGAGATCCAAATAGTTCGGGACCAATTTCGGCAATCCACAGATTGATGGAAGGTTACATTATTGTCTTCAAAGAAATATTCTCTAACAAAACAGAAATGAGGCATTGTTGAAAGAATATGGTAGATTCTCTAAAAAAACAGCAATGAGGCATTGTTGAAAATATATGATAGAGATTCTCTAACAAGATAGAAATGGGGCATTGTTGAAAGAATATGATAGAGACTCTCTAACAAGGCAGCAATGAGGCATTGTTGAAAGAATATGGTAGAGATTCTATAACAAGACAGAAATGAGGCATTGTTGAAAGAATATGGTAGAGATTCTCTAACAAGACAGAAATGAGGCATTGTTGAAATAACATGATAGAGATTCTCTAACAAGATAGAAATGAGGCATTGTTGAAAGAATATAATAGAGACTCTCTAACAAGACAGAAATGAGGCATTGTTGAAAGAATATGATAGAGATTCTCTAACAAGACAGTAATGAGGC
>NW_013669231.1:62779-64672 GCF_000517525.1 Limulus polyphemus
ATTGTTGAAAGAATATGATAGAGAAGATGGAGGTTTAATTTTGAATGTTATTCATCATTCCAAAGAAATCAGAAGACAAAACTCCTTCAAATAGAATATTTCCTCACACCAAAACACAAGCCCTCAATGTTACAACAATACAAGCCAAGCCCTCATTGTTCGAACAATACATGAAAGGCCAAACATGTCAAATGGTTCTCTCTCCTCAGGTTAACCACAGCTTATTAAACGCTACATAACACACTTCCAGTCTCTCACTGTCCACAATTTACACTAATACCATGCTTACTTGTTAGCATCTGTGTGGTGGTTGGACTTTTTTTTTTTGCAAAATATGATTAAATACAGTTACATCCTGATAGAGATTAAAAGAACTAGTCAATTGGGACATGGCCTAATGTTTTTTGTACCTTACAAGATTTCCCAGTCACGTTCTAATTTGGCCTGTCACCAACTGCTTGTTGGGAGGATATAATATATTTCCTTGTGATAGATGTGTTTCTCTTTTATGTCTATATCGTGAGCACACTCTGACAAAGATGTCTTTTAAATAGCGGTCCTAAGAAAATTACTGTGAAACAATTCCCTGTCGAAGGAGCGCCCATTATCATATCCTTTAAAAAGTCGGGGAATTCTTGCTCTTACCCATTGACTTACAGACGAACCATTACTGTCCACATCTATACATTTGTAGAACCCAAGTAATGACCAGCCACACAACACGATCAGTTTATTTATGCTGAAAATGCAAATAGGTGGGTTATTTTATAAGTCTGTAACTTGTAAGACTAAATTAATAGTTATTTTATGCGTCTTTTTTTAAAGAAAATGTATAATTACTAGAGATTCTCGCTTCATTTTACAATAAGAAGAACATGTCAATTCATCATATTGTGATCAACTTTTATACATGACATTCTGCAGAAGAATCTCTTCGGGGATTTGTTTTCCAGTGAGCAGTTTATCTCCAACAAATCTCCTCGAAGCCTTTTCCCATTCTTTTAACCATGTAAGACTTGAACCAGCGTAAATCGACATCTGATAACATATCTACAAAGAGTTACACCCATTCATTTTACATGCACTATTGATTCAGTCTGGTTACTACGTTGTTTTGAAAGTTAGTTGTGGTTGGTTTTTTTTTTTTTTATTCGGGGGGCGGGAAGAAACGTGTTCTTCATGTCCAATTCCTTTAAAAAGTGTGAATTAAAAACCGAGCCAAATAAACAGAATAAAGAACAACGTTTCATTCACGTAACAAATGTTCTACTTTTTACGTTAGAAAGTTTATATTATGCAGTGCTATAAAAAACATTAATTATAATTCCCCATCAACATTAAAAACAAATTATCACTGAAAAAGGTCACGTTTAAATAGTGTTTAAAACAAAATTTACACTGAAATAATTTCATACAGTTAAGTAAGTTCTAATGTGTTTCCTTATCGAAACGACCGAAGGATTTTGAAACACGTTACAAAATCCCAGTACAAAACAAAAGTGAAACAAAGAAAATGTAAAATTTCAATCCACCATAAAAATATAACGTTCTATTTGTTTTTTATTCGCTGTTGTTTAACATCTGCTGTGCTTAAGTATCAATTTCTGTCAACAAGTTCAAGATATCAATGAAAAACGTAGGAAATAGTGTGTATCGAGTTAAAACTGTTCTGGTTCCTACATTGGTGAAACAAAGATTGTCCTCCTTTTTAAACCGGAGAGATCCAGGATTGTCTTCCTTTTTAAACCGGAGAGACCCAAGATTGTCCTCCTTTTTAAACCGGGGAGCCCCAAGATTGTCCTTTTTAAACCGGGGAGACCCAAGATTGTCCTTCTTTTTAAACCGGGGAGACCCAAGATTGTCCTTCTTTTTAAACCGGGAAGACCCAAGATT
>NW_013669231.1:65567-72333 GCF_000517525.1 Limulus polyphemus
AAACTGGAGAGACCCAAGATTGTTCTCCTTTTTTAAACTGGAGAGACCCAAGATTGTTCTGCTTTTTTAAACTGGAGAGACCCAAGATTGTTCTCTTTTTAAACTGGAGAGACCCAAGATTGTTCTGCTTTTTTAAACTGGAGAGACCCAAGATTGTTCTCTTTTTTAAACTGGAGAGACCCAGGATTGTCCTCTTTTATTAAACTGGATAGTTCCAAGATTAACCTTCTACTTACTACTCAACAATATTACATACACTAAGATTCGCGTGATAATGCTGTGTTACCTATGTTACAACAATGTAAATATCACGCACGAGCGAACAAAAACAGACACGTTTATTAGAACGGCATAAAACTTTGAACCAACGAGAAAAATTATTTCACATATTTCATTTTTGAAATGCTCTTTCTCTTTGACAGTGATCCTCTTAATGTAGATATTTACATAATATGCGGTGTTTAAGCGGGAAAGGTCAATGATCCTAATTGGCATCCAGTTAACTGGATTCCGTGCCACGCCTCTTTCTTTGTATACTATTAAATTATAAAACTGCTCTTATTAACAGTAATCACGCCATATATATTTAGGCGAGCAACTATAAGTTACATAAAGGAGAGAGGTATTTGTTCTTAAAAGATAAAAAAAGTCCATCGTTATTATCCTTTTCTACATGCATATTATGACGTCATAATCTGGAGTTCAAACTTTATATATATATATAATCTCTTCATACAGGGTGTCCCAAATTCTTAAATGTCCCATACTTAAATCTCTTCTTATTGAAATATATATATATATATTTGCAGCGCCAAAATTCCTTGGTCATTTGTCAGTCATCTTGCATGCTTACGTACCACACACACTCGTACGTTTAAACTGAAACGTGTGAAAATTCGAAAGGCCAAGAATATTGCCCTGGTGCAACTAACTTTTGAACCACCTTGTACCTGCAGAAATACAACTACGTTGAATCAAATTTAGATTAAATACTAAGTAACCTCAAAACTATTCCTCTGTGCACCTGTCTGTCTGTTTGTTTGTTTGTTTGTTTGGAATTTCGCGCAAAGCTACACGAGGTCTATCTGCGCTAGCCGTCCCTAATTTAGCAGTGTAAGACTAGAAGGATGGCAGCTAGTCATCACCACCCACCGCCAACTCTTGGGCTACTCGTTTACCAACGATTGCGCCGTCACTTTATAACGTCCCCACAGCTGAAAAGGGCGAGCATGTTTGCTGTGACTCAGATTGCGAGTCGAGCACCCTAACCACCTGGCTATGCCGGGCCATACACGTATAAATGCAATGAACGAATAAGGACAAATTAAATCTGAACCTACGAAACTACGTGCCTTACAAACATTTTCCTAACAGTCGTTATAAACTACAAACAATATTCAGTTCAAGCATCGGGAAGATAAAAAATGGCTACCACTTTGGATTTATATGGGACATCACAATCATTCCAATTTCAACACGAACAGCATGTGTTCACAATTAAAAAAAACTATTGGTAATAAAAACCTGAGCTTGTTGATAAAATATAGTGGCTTAAGATACAATAAAGAAACTTGTGTTTCCTCAACGTGCATAAATCCTCTGACACTATCCATTGAATAGGTCAGAACATTAACAATCACAGAATGCTACTAGGCTTAGTTTTAAATTATTAGTAAGTCGCAAAGACGGGAAGTAATGAGAAGGATGGGTCTCCGATATCTATCACATGGAGAGTTTTGTATGCCACTTTAGAAAATTGTCTACCCTCGGGTAACCAATAAATAACAACGAATCATTAAGAGCAGTAGAAACTACGATGTATACACACAGTTAAATGTTATAAATACATCTCGATAGCCTCAAACAATATTGGAATGAAAGGGTACCGAGAGTATGATATTTACTTAGTCCTAAATTCAAATTATATGCTAACAATGCAAAACAATCTTATAAAAATATTATAATAAACAAAACCTAAACCAACCTTTGATAACTAAAGTCATATAAAGCTCTGTTGGAAGAAAGATGATGGATGGATGGACGGATACAGATATATATATATATAAGGAGTGAGGGGGAGGGCTTCACCGTGTAATATGAGCTCAGCTCATTTCATATTACAGTATACACAAGTATTTTTATAAATCGATACTAATTTCCGATCAGATCAAGTTACTTATCCAGATATGAAACAAGAAAATCTGACTGGTAATCAGTATAGTTAATTAAATATACTTCTGTTACGTTCTCATTTATAAAGATTAGAATATATTGTTAAATCTCTGCTAACGATATTCTCGGCCGTAATCCCAATAATGTCTCGCGAATTAAAATCATTGGTACGTACAAATTGTAACTAAGCTAAAGCATATCACACACACATACATACGTGTAATTATACCAAGGTTTATACTGGTTCAGAGTAATGGGAGCATTCCATTATATAGAGTTAAATGTTCTCTAAATTATTCGCTAAGATAGTCAGTCTTTCTTTCAGCAAACTTGCATGTGGCCGTTTTGAATGTTGTTCCAGATACAAGAGTGTTTTAAACAGGCTATGTGTGTGTGTGTGTAAGTAATTAAAGATAAAATATCCCTTCAGATGCAAGGCCGGAGTTGAAAATATAATTTCCAGACCTACAGGAAATATTTGCTACCACGAATTCTAATGAAATAACAACCAATACTTACGTATTAAACACGCAAAGTATCTTACGTAAAACTCAACTTTAAATATTTCGTATGACCTTTATGAAACACGATATTTTTTAATAGTAGTCTATATTTTTTTAACTAAAATTTGGGTGTACATTTACCTCGTCATCGCATATCAAACACTGATACTCAAAGAGTTAAATAGTTAATCAACACTTGCTATAGTTGTTTTTAATTGTTTGTTTGTTGGTAAAGCTATCAGAGGTCCATATGCGCAAACCGTCCCTAATTAAGAAGTGATAGACTAGTTGGAAGACAGCTAGTCAACATTTTCAAAGCACAAACCGTCCCTAATTAAGAAGTGACAGACTAGTTGGAAGACAGCTAGTCAACATTTTCAAAGCGCAAACCGTCCCTAATTAAGAAGAGATAGACTAGTTGGAAGACAGAGCTAGTCAACATTTTCAAAGCGCAAACCGTCCCTAATTAAGAAGCGATAGACTAGTTGGAAGGCAGCTAGTCAACATTTTCAAAGGCTAACTCTTGGGTTACTCATTTACCAACGAAAAGTGATATTGACCGTCACAATATAACGCCTCCATAGCTGAAAGAGGCGAGCATGTTTTGTGACGGGATTCGAACCCGCGATCCGAAGATTGCGAATCTAAAGGTCTAACTATAAAGCCATGCCAGGCCTGTTTTTTTTTCTCTTTATGCCAACAACTGATCCAAATTTAATACTTTAGGTAGAATATAATAACAACGAACAAAAATAATGTTGTACGTCGAAATAAAAAGTGGTTGTAATTTTGTAAGCTCAAAGGAAACATTATCCGAACAATTTACTTCAAACATCGATTACAGAAACAGTAGTTCTCAGAGCCACATTGACCAGAGTACACTTACATTTTATATATATACACATATATCTGTACTAAGGTACACAAGACTATGGAAACAGCACGTTTGTTTGTGTGACTATTATTCACACATCTCGACAACACTTAATGTCCTGAAATAGGCGGATTCATAGAGGCACGGATAGGTGAACAAGAGGACGGTGGGTACTGTTTTTAAGCTGGTACTGGTAGGTTACGTTTAAGCCTGATTGTTGATCTCGGCAATGTTATTATGTTCAAGTTCTTTGTCTGATAATTAGTATATCGGAAGCTAAACATCACAACCAACGTGCTTTCCCGTCCCGTCTACGCTAAATAAACAGAATTTCGATAAATTTACCGGAATTTCGCGATGTAAAATCTGCAGTCTTGCCACGTCTGTATTATCCTTAAATAGACAAGGTTTCCAAATAATTCACTCGCCGAAAGACAATCCTAAGTGAAAACCCGACCATTCAAAGTATTGGTTACGCATATATTATGCGCATATATATACTAATAATATGCTAAAAACGTCGCTAACATTTCCGATACAACAACTTGAAACTTTGTCCAGTACGTCCAGATACCTTGTACAATTAAACCATATGTCCGTTATGTAATGTTTTATGTGATTATTTAGTAGCGCAATGATTGGTCCAACAATACAAAGGAAGGAATACTAATAAGTCCTGAGTTCTGTTGTGCCTGACTCTCACGGAACCAGAACCCAAAATATTCTACCATACAGGCAGTAAACACCTCTGGTGTTACACAGTAGCAAGGGCATCAAAACTGCACCCGAATACAAGTACTAGGCCGCTTCAGAATTCAGGAGCGTTTTTAAAAAGTTTCAGAGCTAAAACTATTTATTCGTCAATATTTGAGTAAGGCTTAACGTACGTATATCGCACGATACTAAGAATAGCACTGTTGAGGAATTAATTCCTTTGTTTCAGTACGTATTTATTTATTTTTTACGTATTATTGGTAATAATACAGATTATTCATTCTTAAGCTGGTATAATCTATATAGCTTACTTAGCGAAGAAATAATATTTAATAAGAAAAAAAAAAGTTTCATCGAGTTGTAATCTAATTACACAGCGATTTAAAACAGCTCGCTACACTAACGGCAGGGGGTCTAGCAGCAGGTATTACAAATTAACATGGTTATTACTAAACTAACAAACACATTATGTACGTATATCGAGGAGGACGCCCAAATTTCACACTAAAGGAATTACCGCTTGTGTGACCGTACTAGAGTTAAACCAGTACAAATACCGTCCACAAACACACTGCAAGCGAACTGGTCAAATGATTAGTACCAGCTTGCTATCAAATAAACCTTCAAAGTATCATAATTCATCTTTTATTTCAGATATTAAACTGGAGAATTATGCAAAGGGTCATAAGTAGGGTTACCCCGACCTCAGAATGAATACCTAAATAGCTGGACACATTTTTATGGGCCGAAGTTTACGTAGTTGTTCATTCAAAAAATAAAAATCACAAATCTACGTGTTATTAGAGTCCTCTGCAGAATTGAAAGTATTATCTCGATGAATAAAACATCAATAAACAATGAAATGGCGCGTGAGAAATTTGACAGCATTGAATATTGGCGTGACGTAACGCACAATTTAAGCAAGTTCTTTGTGTAAAATTTCCGTATTTTTTTCAGCAATATCCACTTATAAATTACAATTACTATGACTTATGGTATCATGTAAACAGGTTGATTAGATTTACACATATATCAATCTTGTGTATACTGGTATGCACCTGTAGTAGGCTGGGCCAACCACGAACATTCGATTATATATCTTACAGCAGTGTAAAAGATCGGATTATTTTTTTTTCATCCAACAAACAAACCATACATCATTTTAAGTCCTGTGCTACTAGTTTAATATTGTTTAACAACAGGTGGCAACACGCATCAACGTAAAATGTATGGACTTGACAGTTTCCTCACTTTGTTCTGCCCAACCCTGTCTTGAATTAACCCCACGTACGTGACTTTTAAAACTATATAGCACAATTTGTAAATTAACCTCGTACAAAGGAGTCCAACTCAGATCGTGTGCCTTGTGCAATGTCTGTCGTATAAGCATACAATAATAATAGTTTTTAATATGTTTACAACACGCTCCCAAGGAAGATCCTATCCTCAACTCTTCTTGGGTCATAATGAAGACATGGTAATAAATATGACTGACCGGTCTAATTAGGAGCGTGTCGTATCACTGTTCATCACAATACGTTCTGAATATGCGGAAACATAAAAAAAGAGGACAAATGCATAACCTCTGACCATCTATCGAACAAGGGCTTCTGCCCTGGTGCGGTGTATATAAGGATCCATATCATCCGTGAGAAGGCAACCACGTCTGCATAAAATACCAGGTTTGTTTCATAATTATAGATAACTGCTGTTGATACTGGAATGAAGGCCGGTTCCAGGCATATACAGTATGAACATGTACACGTCCTATGAATTCCTGAGGCCAGTCTTCTCCACATTAAACGACTGTGACGTAGTGTTTTTCAGCTATGACTCCACAGTTTACTGGGGACCGCAGCAACACGTGCGTTCAAAAACTCGTAGTCATTCTTTCGAGTTCGCTAGTGCTCTCGTTGAAACCGATTTAACTAAAACTGAAACAGTCATTACAGTATTTAGTATTCATAACATGTGTTTCGACGGGGGAAAAAAAACAGCTTTGTGGATAGGCACATCTACTAAATAATATACAATTTCTGATATACCCAATTAGTATATTATACCAGTTGGAATATACTAACTCCCTCCCATATTTATCCTAACATGTTCGTGTTCGCTTAAAAAATACATCTACAGTGATGTGGCTTACGCGCGTGATACAGCATCTACAGTGCCGTGACTTACGCGCGTGATACAGCATCTACAGTGCCGTGACTTACGCGCGTGATACAGCATCTACAGTGCCGTGACTTACACGCGTGATACAGCATCTACAGTGCCGTGACTTACACGCGTGATACAGCATCTACAGTGCCGTGACTTACACGCGTGATACAGCATCTACAGTGCCGTGACTTACACGCGTGATACAGCATCTACAGTGCCGTGACTTACACGTGATACAGCATCAATAGTGCCGTGACTTACACGTGATACAGCATCAATAGTGCCGTGACTTACACGTGATACAGCATCAATAGTGCCGTGACTTACACGTGATACA
>NW_013669231.1:73348-79626 GCF_000517525.1 Limulus polyphemus
CATCAATAGTGCCGTGACTTACACGTGATACAGCATCTACAGTGCTGTGACTTACACGCGTGATACAGCATCTACAGTGCTGTGACTTACACGTGATACAGCATCTACAGTGCTGTGACTTACACGCGTGATACAGCATCAATAGTGCCGTGACTTACACGCGTGATACAGCATCAATAGTGCCGTGACTTACACGCGTGATACAGCATCAATAGTGCCGTGACTTACACGTGATACAGCATCAATAGTGCTGTGACTTAACACGTGTGATTTATTTAATATTTTTGGCTGCTACCATTCCTCTAGCCCCTTATCCCCATCTGCAGTGGCTCAGCGGTAAGTCTGGAAACTTGTAACATTAAAACAAGGATTTCGATACCAGTAGTGGGCACAGCACAGATAGCACGCTTAACAACAAATACATTATTCCACTAACAGACGCATCAAGAAGTAACCTTCACGATAGTTTAAGGCTTGCGAAGTATTTGGCCAGACGCGTCAAGAAGTAACCTTCACGATAGTTTAAGGTTTGCGAAGTATTTGGCCAGACGCGTCAAGAAGTAACCTTCACGATAGTTTAAGGCTTGCGAAGTATTTGGCCAGGCGCGTCAAGAAGTAACCTTCACGATAGTTTAAGGCTTGCGAAAATTTTGGCCAGACGCGTCAAGAAGTAACCTTCACGATAGTTTAAGGCTTGCGAAGTATTTGGCCCTTGTTAATTTTACGTTGTACTTAAATTGGGGTGATTTTTATTTGTTTTGAGGTATGAAAGGTCTTTGGTAGACGGGTCACATTTCGGTATGAAAGGTCTATGGTAGACGGGTCACATTTCGGTATGAAAGGTCTAGGTAGACGGGTCACATTTCGGTATGAAAGGCTATGGTAGACGGGTCACATTTCGGTATAAAAGGCGTGTGGTAGACGGGTCACATTTCGGTATAAAAGGCCTGTGGTAGACGGGTCACATTTCGGTATAAAAGGCCTGTGGTAGACGGGTCACATTTCGGTATAAAAGGCCTTCGGTAGACGGGTCACATTTTGGTATGAAAGGCCTTCGGTAGACGGGTCATATTTTCATAGTGAACTTCTGCCAATATAACGACAGAAGGTTCAAAAGTAATTGTACTGAATATTTATTTCGAGTTTGTTTTCGGATATTTGCACAAAGCATTATGTTAGGCCAATTATGTTTTTAATACTATGTTCTTAGTCTAGTCCCTTAGGGATTTTCAAGAATTAGAAAAGTGTTTTAAGACTAGTATAATTGATTATAATCGTGCTTTGCCAGCTGGTAAAAGGCCTTCACAGCATAACAATTGTTATTTGTATAAAGCTACTGAATGGCTATCTTCGCTGGCCGCCCCTGATTTTGAACTGATAGACTAGAGGGAAAGCAACTAGTCAATGGTACCCACCGCCAATTCTTCGGCTGTCTTCGTTTCACCGAATGGTGGGATTTGTCTATCACTCTTATAACGCAACTACAGCCCCGAAGTGTGAAGAGCTATTTTTCAGCGGTGAAAAGATTCGAGCCATGAACCCGCAGACCCATATTTAGTCTGAAAAGCTAACTGTTGGGTCATGTTCAGCCCTCTCGTGTTCGTATAAAGCCTTAACGATGAATAATGACTTGGTAGAAAATTACAAACACACATAAATACACAAAAGTAACACGTCAAAGAAAACTGGTAAGGCTTAGCCTCAGTGTTAAAAAACTACAGTTTTCTTGAACTCGTCACTTTCTGGATTCTAAACAATCTTACGTAAAGAAGAAAAAAGATTGTAAAATAACAGAGTCTGCAACTAAGCCATCACTAATATAACATTACGATGGAAGATAATGAAAGGTGCGTTTTTCTTATGATTAACATTCACTCGGTTACCACTCCCTTCTTATAAACTTTTCAATATAACGCATAAGGGCGAGGGAATGGACGATGTTCCTCAGTAGTCATCCATAAATAGGGGGAGTGGAGTTCTTCTTGACGCCCACTATAATCTTTCAAGGCGTGGAAACTCCTAAATTTGCATATTGCCGTGGTTATGGTGCATCACACGCTTTAACCTTGGTCAAATGAAGGCAATACATAACAACCTCATTACAAGTCTTCACTTTCTTTAAAGCTGCATCATCAAATGCTGATGATCGATTGAAGGTTCTCTATTCAGGGGTTAAAGAAAAAAATAAATTGTGAAGATGTATTATTTTTTAGTTTGAATACATTGTGTATGCTCCAGCAGTATTCCACTCTCCGCGCCCAACTATTAGCCATAGTGATAACAATAATATAGGTCTCTGTAATGATTACTAATGTACCTCAAAGCGCTATCGGCTTATGTCCGTAATATAACATAAAATACACACTCCTGTTTATGTAATATAACAACCTGAATGAACATTAGGCCTACATGAGTAATTATTACCTTTACGTTCAATTTGCGGAATATCGGGCCGTAACCAGTATGTATTGGTATTCAAAGTATTAAATTTCTGTTCTTTCCATGCATGTAAAACACGTGAAGATTAGATTTCAAGCATCATATATTTAAGATGAAGACAGTTGATAAAACATTTTATTTACGAGGTTTGAACGTTTCGGAATAACTTATTCCATCTTCAGCGAAATCTGAAAATTGTGTTACAAGGATGATTATTACTAGAAAGTATAATATAGTAACATAATCAATAGTTTAGTTAGTTAGTAAGAAAAGCGGTAAATGGGCAGATGAAACAATGTTTATATATTACACAACAGCTGAGTTTAACTGTGAAAATTTAGAACAATTTTGCGAGTTGTTAAGGGTCGGGCGATCCTTAGCTATGACTAGACTTTCTTTAATGTAGAGGTCAAAGGTCTGAAGATCCTGTGGTGATGATGATAGAGAAACGGATAAATGAAATGTACCAGCTGCCCAGTGTCGGCTAATAATACGAATAATTAAATCGTGGCGGATTGCTACAAGTTCTTCAAATACCTATAGAATGATAGGTTTCTTTTTTTGAATGTAAAACACGTAAATACATCAGTTTAACTGCAATATCAGTAATGTTTCAACAGAATTGAAGCTGTAATTCTGCTTAGTCGGATGGTATTTGGATGGGTGGGGAGAATATATGTTGGAATCATAGGCTTTTAAACGTTGCGAAGAAACAGGATGGAAAAGTTGAATAACGATATGAAGAATTAGCGAACTAGTGTTAGCGGTCGACATTTTAAACGTTGCGAAGAAACAGGATGGAAAAGTTGAATAACGATATGAAGAATTAGCGAACTAGTGTTAGCGGTGGACATGTTAAACGTTGCGATTAGTATGTTTACGTACAAGAAGATTGTGTTATTAACACCCAAATCATTGTATATCTCTATCCGGGTTTGATATTCACAAACTCTTTATGTAGTAAAAGTAGAAATTAGTTTAAACAGACATGTGTTATTTTACGTGGACTGTTTGCTTTCACAGAATAATAAGTCTTTATTTTATTCTTTGAGTCACCTTTACTATTACTAAAACTTGGATGTATACAAGTAGCGTATATATGCACCTCGTTTGTAGTTGCTAAATTTGGTTTCGAGATTCTTCTTTTTAAAAACATTGCTTAGTTTCTTTGTTAAGCGTAACTCTTACCCAATGGGCTATCTGTGTTTGTGCTGTGCACTAAGGGGATCAGGTTTGGTTTGTTTCGAATTTCGCGCAAAGCTACACGAGGACTATCTGCACTAGCCGTCTCTAATATAGCAGTGAAAAACTAGAGGGAAGGCAGATAGTCATCACCACCCACCGCCATCTGTTGGGTTACTCTTTTACCATCGAATAGCGGAATTGACCGTCCCATGGCTGAAAGGGCGAGCATGTTTGGTGGGACGGGGATTCGAACCCACGACCCACTAAGGGGAATCGAAACCCGAATGTTAGCGTTATAAGTCCGCAGGTTTATCGCTGAACAAACTAAGGGGGGGGGGTACTTAGTTATTCTCTACAATTAGTTTTTTGTTGTTGTTGTTGATGGTGTTAAGCACATAAGTACAAAATAGGCTATCTGTGCTTTGCCCACCAGGGGTATCGAAAACCAGTTGTCTCACCGCTGAGAGTCGCTAGATTAGTACTGATATACAAACATACGTACATTTTATGAGTCAGTTTTAAACACAAAAAAAATAATCCATTTTCGCCAAAATATTCACGTGTTGTAAAGAGACGTCATTCGTCTCAATTCATTGTTTTTAGGTCACATTTAATTCCAATAACTTGCACCGACTTTTTGGTGATGTCTACACGGGCATTATAATTTTAATTTATCTTTAAGTTTGTTTGTTGTTGTTATTTTTTTCAGTCATTTTATATTTGAATATTATGCTTACTATTTTACAAACGATTTATAACCAAGCATTTTCCCACATGTTTATCATTAATTAACCATAACTTTATATTCTCGACGCTATCAAAAGCACCAAGCATGAGAATTGTTACTAATATTAATTCAGCTTTGCTTTGTTATCTTTTAAAACTTATAGCAAAGACAAGATTTTTAGATGATTAGTCCCCTGGTGGGCCAGCGGAAAGTTTAGGGATTTACAATGCTAAAATCCGGGGTTCGATTCCACCGTGGTAGACAGAGGTCAGCTAGCCCGTACTGTAAATAGAAATATATATATATATATATATATATATATATATATAATCTAATCACGTTTTATAAAGCACAATTCATGACTCTTGTTCGGTCAGAATTCTTATAAACGATTACCAACTGTTCGCTGTTGTGTTTGCCAACCTTACAGATCATTCGTAGCGAAAAAACCGAAGGAGCGGATTGGCTCACGTAAATGTTTTGCTCCACTCGTAACAAGTACCAAACTGACACCCCTTTACTACACTAATTTCGACTGTCCTCTGCACACGTAATTTCATTTTTCTGTTAATTTTTTAAAATGTTTTTCGCAAGCGATCGTTCGGTGGAAGCTACAATAAAATAAATGTAAAGGAAATCCTTGTGATCATTAGAATAATTACCTTGGGTCGAAGACTAAAATTTTCCTGAAACGTGTACTAACTAAATTATCATCACGTTAATAATTCTCACTCAGATACCACTCACCACTTGACTCTAAATTGTATAAAAAATAATAAAAAACGGGGGTGAGAGGGCTTCGTGATAGTTAAAAAAAAAACCAGCTTGGTGTAAAACGCGATAGTTAAGGTTAGAATTATACGTCAATGGGTTATTTTACAATCCAGACACACCAAATGTTACCTAATACACGGCAGATACCGATAAAATATATTCCTTGAAGGAAGTTAAAGAGAAAGAGGAGTGTTGAAGCTGCAGAGTCGACAAAGTATCCTACATTATACCACGCTCGAGTCCAGTCAAACTGGTCCGCGAATCATTTTGGTAAACAAATAACCCCATTATGGTAAATATAAAGCAGAGGTTCAAATGATGAGGAGGGAGCTGGGCTAATAACTGAAATCTATGAAATGAAAATAGAACATGCAAAGTTTACGGTGCTAATAAATATGTTTGATAGAACAGCTTCGGGGTAACTGGAAGAAGATATCACCCCCAAAATACATACATTTTATACCTAACTCTATGTGGGTAAGGACTTTCCTTCTATATCACACGTGTGATTCGTGCCACGTCGTGTTCCAGGATCGTTTCTCGTTCCCTGACCTAGCTGTAATAACAGCGGTGGCGAGTTAACATCGACATAATTAATAAGACAGCGGCTGAGTTAACGATCCCCCTGGCCCGGGCCTTTAACCGCCAACCGTAACCCGCACCCTCTACAGGCGTACAAATGGGGCTCAGGAACACCATATAAGAAGAACCTGATTGTTGGTCTTAAAACTGTACTCTATACACTTAAACATGTGTGCTTCATACAGCCTTATTCAGAACCTGAGTGTTGGTCTTAAAACTGTAGTCTATACACTTAAACATGCGTGCTTCATACAGCCTTATTCAGAACCTGAGTGTTGGTCTTAAACCGTAGTCTATACACTTAAACATGCGTGCTTCATACAGCATTATTCAGAACCTGAGTGTTGGTCTTAAACTGTAGTCTATACACTTAACCATGTGTGCTTCATACAACCTTATTCAGAACCTGAGTGTTGGTCTTAAACCGTAGTCTATACACTTAAACATGCGTGCTTCATACAGCCTAATTCAGAACCTGAGTGTTGGTATTAAACCGTAGTCTATACACTTAAACATGCGTGCTTCATACAGCCTTATTCAGAACCCGAGTGTTGGTCTTAAACTGTAGTCT
>NW_013669231.1:80461-85655 GCF_000517525.1 Limulus polyphemus
CCTTATTCAGAACCTGAGTGTTGGTCTTAAACCGTAGTCTATACACTTAAACACGCGTGCTTCATACAGCCTTATTCACACGAAGGTTTTGATTTTCCTTGGTGTACACTTACACGTATATAAGAGGTTAAATTTTTAAGCTTTAAAACAATTCTCTTTCTCTCTCTCTCTCTATTCTTTCTCTTTTTTTTACGTAGAATTTCTAAACTTTTCGTTTTCCAACTCACTTCCAATCGAGTAGAAATTACGTGTGTGGTTTCTACATTTACATGTTTGTATGGCATTTTCATCTGACAAAACAAATTTTACCATCTCAAAACCAAAGCTAACAATTTGTTTATGTACTAGTCCAAAACATAAGCAAATGGGTTTTTGGTTTAGTTGTTTTAGCCCAAAGCTATCTTGTGTCCACTGTGGGAAATCGAACCCCGAATTTTGGCATTGTAAGTCTACAGACTTATCACTGTCCCACTAGAGGACAAATGGGTTTTTGGTTTGGTTGTTTTAGCCCAAAGCCACATTGGGCTACAGACTTACCACTGTCCCATCAGGGGACAAATGGGTTTTTGGTTTGGTTGTTTAAGCCCAAAGCCATATTGGGCTACAGACTTACCACTGTTCCACCAGGGGACAAATGGGTTTTTGGTTTGGTTGTTTTAGCCCAAAGCCACATTAGGCTACAGACTTACCACTGTCCCACTAGGGGACAAATGGGTTTTAAACATGCAAGTGAAAGAGTAAAGACTAAAAGTACCCCATGCAAGGGTTTATTTCACATTGAAGGTCCAGTATACTTGTGTAACGTCTAAAAAAATAAAGAACACTTTTATATCAAAATTGTTTTAGAGCACTTATGTGCAATGTCCCCATATAATTATCATATTTATTTCATAACAGATTTTAAAATTCTATTTCACATCACGTATATGAATATGGAAATAACATAGTTTAAATATATCATGAACCACTACACTACACTCTTTATTTTGATATACTGCATGCAGAAATATGTATACTATTCTATAATATGAAACATCCATACTTCTAATGCAGAAGTCCTTTAACTAAAAATTGCTAACAGACAATAACAAGCTGAACAACAAGAGCTGCTTATGTTTTCAGAAATTCCCTTTTACTGGGACAGACTGATGTCACAAAACAATTAAAAGGAAGTGAAGTTTACGACTGATAAAACAGTAAAAAATACAAGGATCTTTACCACATTTCTATTTACATCTTAAATCTTCAAGTCCACATCTTGGAAAACCTCAGAGTAAATATGTTCATAATTATCTTAATTTTCAACACATAACTTTGGAATCAAACTACTTTGCACAAAGTAACAGACTTAAGATAAGACCCAAAACTCGGGGGCTTTCAAACAGTTCACTATTATTCTCATAAAGAAAGTGCTCGAATTTTGGGTCTTATTTTACGTCTATTACACTTTATATGTGATCCTATGTGCCGACTCTTTTATCAAAATTGCACAAAGTAAAGTACTATACTTCAATCATACCTAATTTACTTTGAAACACATCATAACATTCTTCAAGAAGTAACAACTACTTAACTTATATCTAATAATGATGTATTCATTATTTTTAAGGACAAAATGATGTCCAAAAACTATCATAGCTGAAAATTAAATATAGAAGTAAATTTAATGAATAAGACCAACAGTTTTAAAAAATTACACTTTGTTAAAAGATTAATGCTGCAAAACCAAAGCATTCATCTATAACAGAACCAGCACTTGGCTAAATATTAACCTAAACTTAACCCTATTTCTATGACAGTAGTATCAATTTTAAATTACCCAGACTTAGTAACTAAACAAGAATTTGTTTATATCTGACAATAATCTGTCACCTCATGAAAACAAATTGTAAGAATAATTTGACATATACTGTAGAACAGCAACAACAAAAAAAAAATGTTAGCTTGTCATATGTGGGAATTTTGTATTCTATACATAAATATACAATTGAATTGACAAAAAATGAATTGAGAAAAAATTATACTTGACAAGAGCCTGACTTTTGTATTATACACTTTGTCACAGATGTCAGGGAAGAATAAATAGGTACATTCTCTCCACTCTGCGAAATATCTAGGTAATTTTTGATAATTATCAAAGACAATTTTTTTTTATTTTGCTAACTATTTATATAAGCAATTTGATAGACATTGATTCAAGATATTATTAAATAATAAACACAGAATCTGTAAACACCAATCAGGAATTTCAAATGAGGTTAATAATCATATTAAAAACAAAACGTTTTGCTTTGGCTTGCATTTCTGAAAACTTATGATGTCAACGAAACTTTATTCAATTACAATTTTAATCTTAAAAAAAGGAAAATTGAAGGTAGTCTACACTAGCATTATATTTGTAATTACCTGTCACTATCCAAAAACCAGATCAAATTGAGTTTAATAAAGAAAAATCAACGAACAATGGTTCAAATATATCTAAAAATACTTTCATCCACCTGCCACCTTACATTTTTTTTGTCGAGATTTTGTTTCCATGGAGAGCTTTTTTTTTTTTTTATAAGATGTTGTACATTCTTTGTGGTAATTTCCCATACTTTATTACCATGGATACCCCCCTCCAATCCTTGTTTTACTTAAATAAATTTCTTTATATTTTCTTGTTTTCAGAAACCTGTTTAGGTCATTGTTCTATAATGGAATTTCTTGGAAAAACACACGAGGGAGTACTGTTTCACTATAAAAATTAAGAACAAACTGTAGATGTATATAAGTATTACTGTTCCATACAGTGTGGTAGCATCGTAGAACTATAAATAACGAACCACATACTCCTCCACATGTATCTCAACATTACTACCCCTGTTAGTCTACCGAATCCGTCAATACACGTGTTTATTCAAAATAAATATAAATTCAAACTCCACATCAAAACATTTTATATACTCTTGAATGAGTATTCTTTATGGACCTATCACAGAAAAAAAATACACAAACCTTAATTGAAAACATAATATATATTTAACTACAAAACTAATTTCATCAAAATATACACTAACATTCAGTTTAATGCCTTCTTATTCAATTCTATTTGAAGGGTCTCTTACGATTACATCAGAATTTTTAAACATTTTAAAACAGTAAGACACTATCTGTTGCATTTCTTTTACAAATCTTATGGTACTGTGCTTTAGTTTATCATTTAAGATATTTAACTGTTTAAAAATGTTAACCAGGAAGGGCAAATATTTGTTAAAATAAATATGTATTTTTTACTTGAATCAGATAATATTCACAAAATCTAAAGATTATAAAAATTGTAAGATCATACTTATTAAATACTTCTTTAGTACACCAATTTCTATAATCAATAAATTGTTTGTAAATTATATACAAGTTTATTTTTCACCATTTTGGTGTCTTTTATAAGACTAATAACTAATAAACACAAACTGTGAAACTGATACAGTTGTATCGCATTTCATATGCTGACAAGATAATGTATATTGTTTACGAGAGAAAATTTACACAAAAAAATTTCTTTTAATAGTTACATACTTATTTCTCAATATTCAAAATCCACAAAAAACTGACAGTTTTATAACTGTTTTAATCACCATTTGGTAAACCTACAATCATGATGAAATATTATCTGTCCAAATATAAGATATTTTAAGTTATTTGGTTATTAAAATATATATAAGGATATTTCAGTAATGCCTACAAATATAAACATTTTAATGCATTCTTTCTTTCTTTACATTAATAGCATACAAAAAATATATAATTCACTTTCTGCACAAAATCTTCTATCAAAATACCCAATTTTTGTTTGTCAAAATATTATTTTAGTTGTTTGATATTCAACTAATGAAATTATACTGAAATAATTCATGTGTGTGTAATGATTGAATTATCACCTAATACACAACAATCTATGAATATATTGAAGTTTATTTTAATTTATTCTGTAACCTCAGTGTATCAAAACCAAGGAAGCATGTCAATGTGTAATAATTGTAAACATATTATCATTTCTAAAAAGATATTATACAACCATTTTCCTTTCAATAGGTCAGTTTATACACGAGTTAGTAAAACAAAATTCAATACAGTGTATTCCTTAAGATAAATTTATAATCAACATCAATTAGGCATAAATTAAATATTAAATCACCTGTACACGTGTAGACTTCTTACCTGAATCCAGCAAACTTTTCCTTCAATAAAGATGCATGTGTTTTCTTCTTTTCAGCAACTACAGAAGTTTCTGAACAAACATCTTGTGTAGTGGGACTATCACCAACAGGGTCAGGGCTCTGTGGTTTATATCTTTGATCTTGGTTTTGATTCATTTTGCCAGTTAAAAAAAAAAGAGATTCTTTGCAACTGGAGATTTTTAAACACACATCAATCTGATGTCTGGAAAAGAAAATAACGCTTCTAAGAACTGTGATCACAAATAATGTGGTTTGTTATTATTTCAAAAAACAAGTCCACGTGTATGACATAAGTACTAAAACAATAAAATATATATAATCTTTTTAACTTTTAAATATATCAAACTGAGACATTGCATGCCAAATAACAATCATTTATTTGAAACTTAAAGACAATGAAACTTCAGTAATAAAACTTTTCACTAGAAAGACCAACCAAATTAAATTTTTTGTTTTCTATTATACTTGTTTTAACATATAATTATAACAATTCACTAAAATTTAATCTGGGATCTAATACTCCATCATAATTGAAGTAATAAAATGTAATTACAGAAGTACAGACAAAATAAGAATGCATGAACAAATAAATATATGAAATTAAAACTTTAATGTGAAAATAATGCTTAGAACTATTTACGAGACCACTACTGAAAACAAAAACATGAAACAGAAATGTTTAAAAGACAGAAAAATAAAATTTAGGTATGTTTATCAATAAAAATGTCATGTAAGACAATCTAATATTTTAAGATGAACAAATTTTAACAAATAAAAGAATAAGCAGTAGTTATAATATCCTAATGGTTCAGAAGGAACTGACTGCCAAAAATGTTGGTATTGTATATACTAATAACACAAAACTTTAATATCATGAACTTAAACACTAATAAATAAATATCACAAGTTTAAATCCTAGGCTGTACTTCTGGATGGAATGTGTGTGTGTGTGTGTGTGTGTGTGTGTGTGTGTG
>NW_013669231.1:85738-90469 GCF_000517525.1 Limulus polyphemus
CCACCAATAGGTACAAGACGTCACCTACTCCCACCTGCGACACTATAGTATATAAGTAACTAGCTGTACCGTACTACTCGACCTTCGGTCGTACGAAACAGATATATATATATATATATATATATATATATATATATATATGTATGTATGTATGTATATATACACATACACACGTTTTCATACTGAAATAGATATTTATAATTAATCAAGTACAAGATAAAGCCTAAGCACTTTATTTAATGTCTTAATAGAGTACACAACGAACATATATGGACAAGCCATTATTAAATTATATATACATAATGTTACACAGCTTTTATAATGCAAATTAATGTTAAAAAACTATATACTGACCTAAGTAATTAGCTCTTAAACCCTCTTTATCATGCAACTCATAGTATAATTTTAATTTGTTTATATTTATTGTAAATTATAGCAAGTGCAAAAATATCTTTCTGGTTTCAAACACTGATTGTCTGCATTTGAAATATGATTGTGTTATCATAATGAAGTGCCCTTACAAGAACTGTATGATAATATTTTTATTAAATATAAGTTCATGCTTATAATTCACACTGAAAGTCCCTCTGTTTAAGTATGGTGTGTGAAAGCTTATCGTTGCACACAAACTGTACAGTATTAAAGTAGTAAAAAAAGCAACTGAAATCAATACTTTAAAGATTGTATTTTGTAAAACAAGGATTTCTAAATGCCATTACAAGGTTTAATAATTAGTTTTTTTTAAATAACTATCATGAAGATGTGAATATATTTACATAATTAAATCACAATTGTCAATCATGCCTAAAGCAGCAAAATATGTAGAAATAAATTAAATGCACAGATAAGGATATAATCAACTTGAAAACAAAATTTGACTATGTATATAAAATTTAAAGCTAATATACCTCTTATCATTACCGAAAATTAAAAGACAAAAGAAAAAGGTATTCACCACGATATCTTGTCTAGTATAAATTCATATACAGCAACAGTTATCACTCACACTGGATTTATTGAAAAAAGCTAACACAGGGAATCAACTGAAATAAGACTACTTTAAATATAAAAAAAAAATCATCAATCCACTAATTTTAATTGACAACAGTCATTCACTTAAGTTTATAAACAACAATTCATTATACAACCTAACTTTAGAATAGTATTTACAATTTAGTGCTTTAAAAATTTGCATATTCTAAACTAGTTGGTTATAATCATGTCTGGTATTTTTATTATTGTTTATAATATGATTGACAAACATAATCCAACTGAACTCTAAATGGATAAGTAATTTGATATAAATATTACAAACAAGAAATAAAGAAATACAATAATTACCCTTAGAGTCAAACTGGTGTTTAATTCCTTTCTATTCCACTAGTTAATCCAGATAAGGTATTAATGATATTAAATATATTTGCCTAACAATTACTCAATTAAATTATGTCATGTTTCATAAATTTGGGAAAATTTTAATTAATATTTAAATGTATCTAGCAAACTATTATGCAAATCCCCTTTAAGCCTAAAATTGTAAGCTATAACACTTAACTTTGAACAAAGAAATTTAACTAATATCTGATACCAATAGTAGACGGTATTATCACTTGATGATCCTACTAGCAGACGCAATAGTATAATAGCATTAGCGTTAAAGTTAGCTAAGTCATAATTTAACGTTCATTAAGAATCTGCTAACTAGTAGTAGTCCTCCTAGGAATATTATAGTACGAGTATGAATACAATGTACTATTATTTATTCTAAACTTATCCAGTTGCTATGTTGTTTCACTTTCAGTTTATTATTTAGTCTTTGTCCGTGACTAAAAAATGTTAACTTTGTAAAGCGAATAAGTTTACGTTTCTCAACCTTAGTCATAAAAATTACTTGTAAGTTGTATGTAAGCTGTGGACATATGTCCAAAATCATGCATAGGATGTACTACTAACTTAAGGTTCCAGAAAACAAAACCGTGTTGCCTGATTTAGTAATTATAACAGGTAAAAATATACCCGCCGATCGTCCCTTCAGTCTTAGCGAGATGGGACGCAAGGTATGGGAATAGGACGTTCAGTGAGAGAGAGCCAGCTAGCCGAACATAACTCACGTCGTCATTCCATCATGAAATGATAACGTATATAGTTTACGCCTATATATCTCAAATTTACATATAGTTGATAAAAAAAACATGAATGATTTTAATTTTAAAACAAAATGTCCACGCCAACAAAATCTATTTTATATTTGCAACAGTATCTTACCTAAGAAAAAGGCTATAATGTTAAGCCTAACCGGACACCTCCACAAGTGTACAAGCTCACTCTCCCGATGCACATATGATATAAGAATAGAGCATTTGATTTTCTTTCCCGTGAAGCAGACGATATCGTAGACCAATGCTCTGCGCATGTCTCACTGACGACAATCATCTGGCGCCACCAACTAATTTAAGTTTTCAACTCTTTTGCTATAATGACACAAAATTTTGGCCTGAGGGCTGGTATTAAATCTTTATGCAGAAAATTCATAATTATTTGAATATTTGATATGGATCTAGAAAATAAACTAATAAAACACTTATTTGAAAATCCTGCATGATAAATCTGAGATGAGAATTTTGGATTGACTTTAGATCACCAATGTGTGTACAGAATGCGTAAGTTTGACGAATTAATCTTTAAGGCTTTAAGCTATGCAGTGACTTAGTTTTTATGCGTTAAGTTTTTCACTTTTTGGTTATAATTATGGGTATTTTGACGATAAATCAATAAAAGAATAAGTTGATCTACATTTATCGTACACACTCTAACATCATCCGATGATTTTATTATCCCGAAACTAAAGAAATTTAGTTTTAATTTTTCATATTATAAACTATTCTAAATGTTATCGCAGGCAGTGAAATCTAATTTTTGAGGCAATATATATTTGTTATTTTTCTATTGTTTAGAATATATTTTGAATACTGAATGAAAAAGTTTAACGTATAAATTACTTTAGCTTCAAAACAGGCTGTAATATATGCTAAGCTTTGATTTAAGTTATTAAGCTGTGTCCACCACGAGTATTGAAACCCGGTCTTTATCGGTATAAACCTTTGATCTTACCGCTGAGTCAGGGGGGGGGCAAATAATTTACTCAGTTATTCGGCTACAAATGAAGTTTAGGGAATTAGAAGATTTGTTCGATTGATACAAACATAGAATTTTATATTTTTCCAAACAAAGTTCACGTTTTCTATGTAAGAAACAAATTGGTTCAGTCTTGTCTTTCTCTGTTGTACTAAGTCTACTTAAGAGCACTGATGAAAGGATTTGTTTTGTTTACATCTGACCGTTCGTCTATGATTTCTTTTCGTTAAGTAATAGTAATTAAAGAGGTCAATATTCGCAGGCGAATGCAATATGTCTCCTCCTCAATCCTGGCCCGTCATGGCCAGGTGGTTAGGGCACTCGACTCGCAATCTGTGGGTCGCGAGTTCGAATTCCCGTCCCACCAAACATGCTCGCCCTTTCAGCCGTGGGGGCGTTATGATGTGACGGTCAATCCCACTATTCGTTGGTAAAAGAGTAGCCAAATAGTTATCGGGGGGTGGTGATGACTAGCTGCATTCCCTCTAGTCTTACACTGCAAAATTAGGGACGGCTAGCGCAGATAGCCCTCGTGTAGCTTTGCTCGAAATTCAAAACAAACAAACAATCCTCCGCAATCCCAACATGACCAATTTTCGCACCAGAAAAATCGAAAACTGTCTATATCTCTGTTTGGGATCTGTAAAAAAGTGTATTTGTACCAAATCCCATGTAAATTGATCAAAATAAGGCAGAGTAATTGACAAAAACTCAAAAATTATGGTTTTGTGTGTGTTCCCCCCCCCCCACACACACACAAAAAGACTCAAAATGGGCAAATCCAACTTCTTTTTTTTTTGTCAGTGTGTTTGGCGCATGAAAATTTTTATTTATGCCGATTTTTTATATTGATTGCCGTAAAATACAATCGCACAGGAGCTCAAAATATACATTTTGGGGTTTTTAGACCTTTGACCCCATAAAATTCTTTAAAAGGCCTAAATAAAAAATATTAAAAAGGCATCTGGGCGTACTGGACAAAGTTTCAAGTCAATCCGTCGAGAAATGAAGGAATGGCGGTCGTTGGAAAAGTGTTTAGTTTGAATTTCGCGCAAAGCTACACGAGGGCTATCTGCGCTAGCCGTCTCTAATTTAGCAGTTAAAGACTAGAGGGAAGAAAGTTAGTTATCACCACCCACCGCCAACTCTTGTGGAACTGTTTTACCAACGAATAGTAGAATTGACCGTCACATTATAACTCCTTCACGGCTAAAAGACCGAGCATGTTTGGTAAAACGGGGATTCGAGCCCGCGACCCGCAGATTGCAAGTCGAGAGCTCTAACCACCTGGCCATGTTTGGAAGTAGAAAAAAAAGGAAGAAAGAAGAAGAAAAAACAGAAAACAATATATCTCGCTAGGGAGAAATAATGATGATTTCATCAAATATGAAAAGATAATAAATAAAGATCAGGACCGCTTGAAATTAATAGGATGCTTAAAGTCGAAAGTCAGGAACAGAAAAAAAAAATTAATAATTATATACAAAAGCAGAAAACGCAGCTGAGTTCATTGTCAATTTTATGCGAATGCTTCGTTACACAAGCTTTGTTTGTTTGTTTTGAAATTTCGCGCAAAGCTACACGAGGGCTATCTGC
>NW_013669231.1:90623-100833 GCF_000517525.1 Limulus polyphemus
CTCAGATTGTGAGTCGAGCGCCTTATCCACCTGGCCATGACGGGCCTTGCACGAGATGCTTACGTAGAGAGATCTTACAGCGACGGGTTCCGTGACGCGGCTCAATGAAGCAGGTGGCGTGCTGTTTGAAATTTTCTCCATAGCGCTTACTAAATTTGAATTACATTTCGCTTGTTGAAGTTAAGCACGGTTTCTAGCGTTGTTAGTCTGCAGACATGCCGCTGTGATACATCGGGCAATCTGCTGTGTCCAGCGAGGGTTTGTTTGTAAGTAAGCACAAAGCTATCGGTGCTCTGCCCACCACGAGTATCGAAACCCGGATTCTAGCGTTGTAAGTCCGTAAACTTACCGCTGTTCCATCGGAGGACACTTGATTTACGTAGTAGTGTAAAATAGTTTAGTAACTACAGGTATTTCAATATTAATAACAGAGAAAACTAGCTTTTGAGTTATTTGAATTTTGTAATAGTGGAAAACTGTTTCGTACCGGCCAAAATTTTCTTTAAACTTGTACGTAAATTTTCATTATAGCGAAAAATGCGAACGCAAATCGAAAAACATGCCCATAAAAAAATTAATTACGTTATGGCGAGAGAGAAAAAAAAAACGTAAACCGAACGTTCGTAAATAGAGGGATACCCGTATCACTGGTTCACAAGAACCTAGCCGGCCCGGCATGGCCAAGTGGTTGGGGCACTTGACTCGCAATCTTAGTGTCGCGGGTTCGAATCCCCGTCCCGCTAAACATGCTCGCCCTTTCAGCTGTGGGGGCCTTATAATGTGACGGTGAATCCCACTATTCGTTGGTAAAATAGTTGGCGGTGGGTAGTGATGACTAGCTGCCTTCCCTCTAGTCTTACACTGCTAAATTAGGGACGGCTAGCGCAGATAGCCCTCGTGTAGCTTTGCGCGAAATTCAAACAAACAAACGAGAACCTAGCCTTCCAGCATAATTAAATAGTTGAATTTTAAAGATGAAAGTAGAACATCGAATAAACTGAAATATTTTATCCATTTTAAAAATGACGTTTTTATCTATTTACCTTTATAAATCGCATACTGTTGTTATATTTCCAAAATATTCAATTACGGTGAATAAAGCTGTTAAATAATGTTTTAGTTTACAAAAACAACAAAATAATATCACAAGTTGACAATGGACCTCTATCGGCAACTTAACGACAACTTAGCTGGATAGTAGGCTACTCAAGGATATAAAATGGCAGACCCAGATCGTTATCATAAAGAGTTTTAGCCAGATGAGCATTAAATAACGTAAGTAGTCTCCTGCTAAAACAGGTTAAAGCTTTATCAACTTTTTATCTCCAATTTCAAAGTCTGGGGAAAAGTATAGTGTATTAAATAATAGCGTTAAGTGTTTGACCAATCAAAACAGACACTTTACCACCGTTAGCGCCGACCAATATTCAAAAACAGACATACAATTCATTTATAAGATAAAACCTAAAAACAACAACAACCCTTTCTGTCTATGTTTGATTGGGCAAACGACCCTTTCTTAAATTGCCAACAGTTTTCGTTTGTCTTATCTTACTTTTCTATATTTATTGTTATTCAACGTAATCACGCAAACTTTCCAAACTTAAAATTATCGTTTCGAAGTACTTAACATAAAATACTAAACGGTTTAAAACATGACCTTTGTATGCCTCAAACATTGTGAGGCAGAACCCTGTCAACAATATATAGTATTTTGGCACTTGTGTATAAAGTTAAAATCATAAATAATATTCAACATTAAAACTGGTACACAATTAAAAACATTTTATTTAGGCCTATCTATCGAAACGTGTAGAGTCGTCAACTTTTTGAAAGCCATAGATAGGCCTAAATAAAATGTTTATAATTGTGTACCAGTTTAACGTTGAATATTATTTATGATTTTAAATATATGTTTGTTTTATTAACACAAAGCTATACAACAGGCTACCTGTGCTCTGCCTACCACGAGGAATCGAGCCCCGGATTTAGTGTTTTAAGTCCATAAACTTACAACTGACTCAAAAACAATTTGTACAATATAGACGTTGGTGTCATAATTGTTTGTTTGTTTGTTATGGATTTCGCGCAAAGCTACACGAGGGCTATCTGTGCTAGCCGTGTAAGACTAAAGGGAAGGCAGCCAGTCTTCACCACCCACCGCCAACTCTTGGGCTACTCTTGTACGATCGAATAGTGGGATTGACCGTCACATTATAACGCCCCCGCGGCTGAAAGGGCGAGCATGTTTGGTGGGACGGAGATTCGAACTCGCGACCCACAGATTGCGAGTCGAGCGCTCCCTAACCACCTGGGCCTGGTATCATAAGATATGACACTCTGTGGAAGTGATAGACATCAGTTTATTATAAAATAACAATAATAAAGAAGTAACAGTAATATGTATCATGTTTCGTGGGTGGTGTGTAATTACCTCTGGACTAAATGACTGTTTACAGACACACGGGGTTGATGATATGTCAATAAGGGATGAGACAAACTTTTTTTTTTGAGCGCAAGCTGCGCAACGAGCTATCCCCGCTCTGTGCACCACGGGGAATCGAGCCCCGAATTTTAACGTTTTAAGTCCATGAACTAACCGCCGACTCGTCGAGGGGGGATAACTTTTTCATATATTATCCATTTTGAACATCTATAGATCTACTTCCGACTACTGATCTTAGGATTCTCTGAGAGTCTTACACTAACTAGCACACAAGGGTATTTCAACATAATCCTGCACCAATACCATGTCTGTCGTATCCCTGCCGGCACGATGAACCCTGGTATGTGGCGACAGGCCTCGTCGGCATTGTCTGCACCAATACCATGTCTGTCGTATCCCTGCCGGCCTGATGAGCCTTGGTATGTGGCGACAGGCCTCGTCGGCATTGTCTGCACCAATACCATGTCTGTCGTATCCCTGCCAGCCTGATGAGCCCTGATATGTGGCGACAGGCCTCGTCGGCATTGTCTGCACCAATACCATGTCTGTTGTATCCCTGCCAGCCTGATGAGCCTTGGTATGGGGCGACAGGCCTCGTCGGCACTGTTTTGTACAGTTTGTTTGAAGTTAAGCACAAAGCTACACAATGGGCTATCTGTGCTATGCCCACCACGGGTATAGAAACCCGGTTTCTAGCGTTGTAAGTCCGTAGACATACAGCTGTGCCACTGGGGGACCATCGGCACTAGATACAACAGATGTAGTGTGATTGACATATTATAACATATTCTTCTTTGACTTAGAATTTATTATTGTAATTTTGTAGTTCGCGATGTAGGTTTCTAATACTGGAGTTACTAGCAGTTACAAGAATAAGGAGACTTCTTTGGTCACGTAATCAGTCAAGGAACTTACAATATTTATCATCTTATATGCACCTTTAAAGAGTTTAACCCCTGTTAGGTTCTTGTTTTGCTATAGTAACTAGCTTACGTATTTACAAAATATAATCGTTTGTTTCAAGTGTCCACTCAGAAATGCCACAAAATCTTTGGCGAAAAACGAGAACCAATTGAAAGTGAAGCTTCAAGTACAATACCAGCGGGACAAGTTATACGAGATTTTTAACTTTTATCTATTTAGGAATATGTAATTAAACTTGCCTTACGTGTTATGCTTTTCTTTCTGGAGCAGTTGAGCTTACTTGCAGCACCTCATACAAACGTACAGGTTAAGCCTAATGATTTTTTTTTTTTTTTGCGCATGTGTATAGTATGATATTCGAGCAAGAGAACACACCCACAATAGAATAATTGCGATATTTAACTACTATAAATTAAACAAAATGTTCTGTTCTTGTTCTTTGAAAAAAAAAATGTAGTTTTAAAAATGAACCCATAAATTGTATAAACAACCATCGAAATAAATACTTTAAAAGACACAAAATTGAACTTTTAATATCGTGCACCCTTTGTGTTTTGAATTTAGGCATAGATAACAATGATTGCAAGGGAAAGACCATTGTTGTAACATAAACTGCACAACACAATTTTCATATTATTTAAACCGAACAATATATTATAATGTTAAATATTTATTTTGTTTTTTCACTCGAGGTGAATATTGTTGAAATACCCTGTTCTTATGGAAACCTAGTTTTTAGTTGTACCTGACGAAGACAGACCAAGGTTCAGTCGAACTGTTATATAGCAACGACAGATAAGAATAACATTATTTTTCTTTGTGATGGATTATGTTGAACTAAATTTATGCGGCTGCTTATCTACAAAGTAACCAGTTTGACATATTATTTTACATTTTATGTGAAAAATAAAAGCAATATGTCTATTATATATGTCGTCTTCCAAGACGGACACATAGTTTCCAGACTATTCGACAGTGCTATAATACCATGGGTTACTTATGGCTGGAAATGTAAAAAAACTATAATAATAATAAAGTCTTTACGAAGAGGAATATTCGTGCAGCGAGATCGTTAAGCAATGTAGACGTGAAAGAACGACATTTTGAAAAAGTAACTTTCAATGCTTTTCTTAGAAGTGGAAAAACTAGAGAAGCAGAGGGATCCAAAATCATTTCTCAAGCTAACTCAGAGCAGCGCCTTCATCTACGAAAGAGAACCTTTTGACCCACCAAATTATTGGTACTGTTAACAAGGTAATCAACAAGCATTTGAAGATGGATAAGGTTCACAAACCCAAAGTTCACAACTTTCCAGTTGCATCTCGAAATAAAACAACTAAAAAAAAAAAACAACAACAAAAACAACTGGAGTCATAACACTCCCATTTCAACTCATATCCTGACGCAAATGGGAGTTCCTGTGGTGTATAATATGCAAAATCATGGTCACAAATTAGTGTCGAAACTTATGTTCATCTTTGACTTTGGATGTTAGAAAAAGGAGAGAGGGAGAGAAAGACAAAACACGTGAAAGCTATCCTTAAAAGGCAACTTTGTATATTGCTATAATAAAGGGGTCCCTTAGACTACTATAAGTTCCACTAAAATTGTGTATATCATGAAACCAATATATTTAAATACGGAAAACTACAAGACCGTTCAAAGAAGAATGTTGGACTTACTTCCCACCTCACTTATTTAATGTGTTACTAGTAGTTTTGAAACATGTTCTACCTTCCCACCTCACTTATTATCAACCCTAGTCTATTTCAGGCACCACCATCAGTGTTCAGGAAGTCACAAACAAATCTGCTGGTTCAATTGTTATACTCCTCTCTCTCCCGTGTGAACATCTCGTGTCCGCTATTTCCAAAAAACATAAATGGCTCCTGACGCTTGGTGTAGCTTTAGGAGTAGAAACCTCTCTGAATTTCGATTTTATTTTTACTAACCTGCATTTACAAAACGTTGCTGAAAATAAATAACAACGAAATATTTCTTCATAAAAATGTTCCTCAGTGGTTCAGCGGTAATTCTCTGGACTTATGACGCTATAAGTCTGGTTTTGATACCCGCGGTTGCCATAGCACAAATTTCCAATTGTGTAGCTTTGTGATTAACAATAAAGAAAAATTAAGATAATGGGCAAAAATTACGTCTTGTAGCGCCCTCTCGTTTTGAAAAGTATAAACTATAAAAACAATTGTAGACAGTGTTGTGATCTATACTTTGTTCAACAGCTTAACGACATTATTGAAACTTTCAAGTAATGGTGATTCATCTTTGTATCAACTTTGGTTCTTATTAAAATGTACCAAATGTAAACTCTTGGTTGTAATGTATAAATATTTATTCTGAAAAAGATGTGATTTCATTAATCGAAACTCTGAGGGATTAAAAATATCCGACACAACAAAAAAACTGTGAGAAAAAAGGACAAGAAAACTAAAAGTCAGTCCTGAACAGAATTTATTTTCGTCTGCCGGTGAACCGTAAGCGATTTCTTATGCTCCAACAAAGCCTAATATAACAATAATAAATGCCAATTTCACGACAATGCGTTCGGTTTAATCTGATCTGGAGCAAAGCGGTGGTAACTGAGTAATAACTTCATTTAACACAACAAAGCATTTCCACGCCCACGTAAAAATATTAAATCTGCATTTAGGACATATACGACCCTCGTTTTTCCTCGTGCATTTCATTGTTTCTAAATCACAAATCTCGACCTTTGGATACTATGAACCTTGTTTTAATAAGCTAAATACACCCAATTAGATGCTTTCTTTTAGACATTTGTCCTTGAGACTTACCCAAGTTTATTGCAAAGACTTCTGGGACAAATAAGACAAGACATTGTTGCGTCACCAAACGGTTATCCGCTTTTTGTTTTTAAATTATACAAGAAGAAGGGCGTGAGAAAAAGCGCCAGTATTATCGTTAAATAAAGCTGTAAAAGTAATACCTTTAGGGTTAGGCAAGTGAAAGAAGAGGCAAAAAATAATAATTAAAAGCATCCTTAACGTTTCACAGCTTGTGTATGTTAACATAATTTGCAGAGTTTATTTTACATGACTGCTTATACGTGACAGGAAAAGTTAATTTTTATATCATGTTATCCTTTAAGTTTAACAACTATAGTGTATAATTTATCAAGTAAGAAACATATGCAAATAAAAACTTAATATTGAACTTGCAAAACGTTTCACATACCCATTTTTTCTCAGAATAGTTTATTTTTGATAAGGCCTGTTTTAGAATAATATTCTACGTAGATATATGTTATTTATTCGACAAAACAATTCGAACATAATAACATTGCTGAGATCAACAATCAGGCTTAAACCTAGCTTACCAGTACCAGTTTAACAAAGTTATCCATCATCCTCTTGTTCACCTGACGAGATACAAAATTAATTAAGTATGCAGATCCTTTTCTTTCTATTTTTCTATTTAAAAATGTCTAAAATGCGTGATAATTATGTTTCGTTTGATTGTATTGTCTTGTTTTTCATCAGACTGTTAAGGTTTGAATTTTGATTTCAAATAAAATCGTGATTCATTGTGTGTTGCTCGTGAAGACTAAATCGGAGAAAACATCACTGCTGTGATGATTAAATAAGAAAAGAACAAAACAATAACTTAAGACGCTGGAGCAAAATAGAATAATGTACTCAGCACGTATTGCAATGTCCTGGTGACCTTTAACCTCTGGCTCACATAAGTCATTTCTCCAAAAACCTCAAACCAATTAAGTCCTAACTTTTATTAAAGTTAAATCATTTAGGGCTGTCTAGCTTATTATAATTAGACTTCTAAATGTAAACAACAAGAAATAAGTTCTATTGTTTATTTCTCCTTTTTTTTTAATAGATGAAAGTGTGAATACCTAAATAATTGTTATGGAAACAAAAAGTTTTACCTTTGTGGGTAGAGTTGATTTTGATAATATAGTTACTAACATTTCGGGTTCGTATTATGACCTTAGGCAGGTTATGGTTTTAAACGCCGAAAATGTTAAAAAACAAAACCAAAACCAATAAGCCTAAAAAGTGATATTAAACAAATTGACTACAATTTTTTTCTCCACATTTCTCGTAGTTTGTGGCTCGAAATCAGAGGTGTGTAAAAAATAGCATTTTAGATCTATCTTTTATATCCTACAGGAGTAAATTTTCCGTTGAGTTCCAGAACTGGTCAGTTGAGTTGGACAATAACCGACAGAAAGACTCTACGAGATGATATTTATATGTACATTCTAATATTTTAAAAGTTACGGTTTAAACTTCGAACTGGACAAATTAAGAGGAGTGTGTGCGTGTTTTCTTATACCAAAGCCACATCAGGCTATCTGCTGTGTCCACAGAGGGGAATCGAACCCTGGATTCTAGCGTTGTAAATCCGAAGACTTACCACTGTCCCACCGGGGATAAATTAAGAGGAGTGTGTGTGTGTATTCTTATACCTAAGCCACATCAGGCTATCTGCTGTGTCCACCGAGGGGAATCGAACCCCGGATTCTAGCGTTGTAAATCCGAAGACTTACCACTGTCCCACCGGGGGATAAATTAAGACGAATGTAAAGAAAAGTCATCTGTAGTTTTTATAACAAATTACAGAAAATTGTAGCTAAAGAAGAATCTTTTGCTTTAAAACATCTTAGTTCATTGGATAATTTAGTAATTCGTAAACACGATGACATAGTAATTCTGAATACCAAAGGAATTACAGTAAAAGCTTTAGCTCTTCTAAACGACAATACTAATTTTGGGAAAACTGGTGTCCGAGCCTACAACTCTGAGAGAGAGAGATGTCTACAAAATTATTTTTAAACATTAAGAAAGAAGAATTAATAGTTGAACGGTTTAAGGAATTATAATGCTAAAGTCCAGGCCTAGAAAATTTTTATTTGACGTTAAAGTTTTCTCGTACATTCGAAGCTACATCATTATAAATCAAAATAATTGTGAAGATAATAGTAAATTCTTAAAGAGAACATTGAGTGAATCAGTTAATGTGCTAGTTGTCACTGTTACTTTGTGTAAGTAAGTTGATTGATTTTATGTTAGTTATAGGTTGTTAAGGAAGTTTGAACCTCAATTGTAACGTAGGTCTACAACAATTTACGACAGCGTGCAACTGTTAAACTTTGTAGAAACGTTAGAGGAGGAAATAAAGTGATTTCTTATCATCACGTGGACATCATCATTCCTAAGCCTTAAAATAATCACTATTAAAACTCTCAGCATTCTGTCTACAAGATTGCAAGACCAAAAATGATAAACAAATGATTGATCAATGTTTAAAACCGAAAAATGTAGATGATAAAATACTAAAACTTTCATATAAACTTCAACGAAGAACGATTGCTTTAACTGGCGTTAAAACTGGTTATTTTGTTAGTCAGCACACAATCTAACTTCAAGTTATTCGTCCGCTAAGATTGAAAATTTAATCTTAAGAGATAAGTTCTTGAAGGTTAATCTCCTTTAATAGTTGCAATATTTTAACTTCGTAAAAATGCCGAAAGATTCGTGCATTATTGCGACATTAGTCTTATCTTAAAAAGCGACGTTGCTGCCATCTAGTAAATAAATATTAAACTATATAATGTTAAACAAATGCATCAACGGAAAAAAATTTCAGTGAACTGCTATTTTACGTTTATTATTGTTAACGTTGGCTCAATATGTACTGTTTTTTTGTATTCAGAAATTGTGCGAAAAAAGCTACAATTAAGGGCTCTCTGAGCATAGCCCTCCATAATTTTGTATTGATGCCCACGCGAACTCTAAATATCCGGATTCACAGTCAGGGCACAATAATTATAGGCCAAACTTGTCCCCTCAAGGTTTATTTATGCTTGTATATAGACGTGTATATATATGATATACTTTACTAGTTTATCGGATACCGTTGATAAACTGTAACAATGGTATATCAAGATATTGTTATTACACACATATATTTATCTCTTTGAAACAGTGCTGTTAATTTGTCTATATTATTGGTTTATTTAGTTATCTTACAGCAAAGGCTCTATGGACTATCTGCCGTGTCCACCGCGGGGAATCAAACTCTGGATTTTAGCGTTGTAAGTCGGTAAACTTATCGCTGACTCACCGGGAGACTTGTCTATATTAACAACCCAATTCACAAAATTAAATTGTACGTATACATTTCAAATTGTAAGTAACTTTTATGACGAATATGGGCACAAAAGTCGAGTTCGTAACACGAATTTTTGTATTGGGTTGGTTTGTAGTTAAGTGCATAGCTACATAATGGGCTATCTGAGCTGTGCCCACCGTTAGTATCGAAATCCGTTTTTTAGCCTTACTGCTGTGCCACAGAGGGGCGTATTATTTGAAGGTGTGTAATTAATTACATTATTTGATGGAACATTAAAATTATCATCAAAATAGAATATATTATTTTATTAAAATAACTTTCAAAGTCAATAATTATTGTTGTTGTTTTTTGAAATAACGAATTTATGGTAACTTTTTAAAATATATTTATTTAAGCGGATTCTCAATATTGCTTTTTCTAAACCCAAAATATTTCGACATGTATGATGTTGATGTTATCGCTGAAATACACAGACAAGCACTTCATGTATTTTAAAGACCCGCCGCAGTGAAAAAGTAGGATATTTCACTAAAAACTTGGCCGAAAAAATTATGAAACATATAATCGAAAAAGCGCATACATCGCAATAGTAATTATTAGTACAGTTTAGCTACATTAGTTGAGCTGATTTCAACACAACATAGTAATTACTAGTAAACAGTTTAGCTACATTAGTTGAGCTGATTTCAACACAACATAGTAATTACT
>NW_013669231.1:101821-107511 GCF_000517525.1 Limulus polyphemus
AACATTAGGTATTGTTAATGTTCTCCGTGTTATTAAACATTAGGTATTGTTATTGTTCTCTGTGTCATTCAACATCAGGCATTGTTATTGTTCTCTGTGTCATTCAACATTAGGTATTGTTATTGTTCTCTGTGTTATTAAACATTATGTATTGTTATTGTTCTCTGTGTTATTAAACATTAGGTATTGTTATTGTTCTCTGTGTTATTAAACATTAGGTCTTGTTATTGTTCTCTGTGTTATTCCACAATTAGGTATTGTTATTGTTCTTCGTGTTATTCAACAATTATGTATTGTTATTGTTCTTCGTTTTATTCAAAAATTAGATATTGTTATTGTTCTCCGTTTTATTCAATAATTAAAAACGGACAACAATAACAATACCTAATTATTGAATAAAACGGAGAACATTAACAATACCTAATTGTTGAATAAAACTGACAACAAAAGCAATACATAATTGTTGAATAACACGGAGAACAATAACAATACCTAATTGTTGAATAAAACGGACAACAATAACAATACCTAATTATTGAATAAAACGGAGAACAATAACAATACATAATTATTGAATAAAACGGAGAACAATAACAATACACTCTGTTGACCGCGAGAGTGATTATGATTATTGAATACGTAGAAACTAGTTTCTCTGTTGACCGCGAGAGTGATTTTGATTATTGAATACGTAGAAACTAGTTTCTCTGTTGACCGCGAGAGTGATTTTGATTATTGAATACCTAGAAACTAGTTTCTCTAATTTCAAGTCTTCTAACAGCCTGTTTCATTTATTAGTATTTCACTGACTTAAACACCATATTGTGTGTTTTATTATCATTATTGAACATGAATGAAGTGTTTTCTTCTTCTTAACTCTGTTATAAAAACAACGAAATATGTTACCCCCACCTCCCTACATGTACACCTATTTTTATTAATATACGATAGAACAATAACACTTAACAGTTTCCTTCCACTGAGAAACAATAATGAAAACTCTGGTATTAAGAAACATATTCTTAACAATAATACCTAATTGTTTAAAGATACTATGAATGATAATAATACATAATTGTTCACTGCTAATAACAAAAATTATAATACATAATTGTTTACTGATACTACGTACTGTTACAATACCACGGAGAACAGTAACAATACATAATTGTTGAATAACACGGAGAACATTAACAATACCTAATTGTTGAATTTTATAATAACACAACAGTAGGATAATTGTGATAGTACCTGTATTAGGTGTGTAAGGGGAGATATTCTTGACCCATGGGTCTAGAGTGTGGATCTTTAAAATAACACAACAGTAGGTTAATTGTAATTATGATTATTGAATACGTAGAAACTAGTTTTTCTGTTGACCGCGAGAGTGATTATGATTATTGAATACGTAGAAACTAGTTTGAGATCAACTAATGTAGCTAAACTATTTACTAATATTTACTACTGCGCTTTATGTGTTTTTTTTTCGATTATATGTTTCATTATTTCTTTTCTACTACATTTTTATTAAAACATGCTACATTTTCGAGGCCGAGGGTCTTAAAAATAAATTTTGAATACTGTAACAAAGCAAGAATCATTGACGATGTTTGCAATTATATATTCAGACCTATTCTTGACCCATGGGTCTAGAGCTTGGATCATTATAATAACACAACAGTAGGTTAATTGTGACAACGCCTGTATTAGATGTGTAAGGGGAAACATTCTGGACCCATGGGTCTAGAGTTTGGATCACTATAATAACACAACAGTAGGTTAATTGTGACAACGCCTGTATTAGGTGTGTTAGGGGAGACATTCTTGACCCATGGGTCTAGAGTTTGGATCACTATAATAACACAACCGTAGGTTAATTGTGACAACGCCTGTATTAGGTGTGTAAGGGGAAACATTCTGGACCCATGGGTCTAGAGTTTGGATCATTATAATAACACAACAGTAGGTTAATTGTGACAACGCCTGTATTAGGTGTGTAAGGGGAGACATTCTGGACCCATGGGTCTAGAGTTTGGATCACTATAATAACAAAACAGTAGGTTAATTGTGACAACGCCTGTATTAGGTGTGTAATGGAGACATTCCTGACCCATGGGTCTAGAGTTTGGTTCACTATAATAACACAACCGTAGGTTAATTGTGACAACGCCTGTATTAGGTGTGTAAACGGAGACATTCTGGACCCAGGGGTCTAGAGTTTGGATCCTAATAATTACTATGGTGTGTTGAAATCAGCTCAATTAATGTAGGTAAACTGTTTACTAATAATTTAAACAGTTTACCTACATTAATTGAGCTGATTTCAACACAACATAGTAATTATTAGTAAACAGTTTACCTACATTAATTGAGCTGATTTCAACACACATAGTAATTATTAGTAAACAGTTTACCTACATTAACTGAGTTGAGCTGATTTCAACACATCATAGTAATTAATAGTAAACAGTTTAGCTACATTAGTTGAGCTGATTTCAACACAACTTTCAGATTTTCAATCGGATAGCAGGAAGCATGGAAACATTAGTAACTGACAGAGTATGTGATGAGCACTAAAAACTAAAGAAAGGAACATGTCATGTTTGTCGTCTTTGTAATCCATTACCCTCATGCACTGGTCCTACAATACATATTAACTACAGTAGAAAGTATAAAAGTAGTCACTTGTCAAATCAGTAATAAAAATTTAAAAAAAGGCGTGGCCATATCAGGGCCGAGTTTTTCGCGGCACCGGGTCTTAAAAGGCACGTTACTCTTTGCGCATGCCCAAGAAGTTGAATATTTATTACGCATGCGTATAAAGATCAATGATGATTTATTTCATTAAGCCTACATCGTTTACGAATGGTCTTTTCCCATGACAAATAAATCATCAGGAGAGTCTTATGATGTAAGAGATCTGGAAGCCGAAAACACGTTGTTTTCAGTTATTTCTTACATTTTTCATTCAATTGAGACTTCTTTATCTGCGCGTCTGTCTGTCCCTCTATATAGTGTTTATTATGTCGAATAACTAATCTGCTCGTACAACGTTTTTCTAATTTCTTGCGAACTTATCAATCAATCAACGATATATATTTTGTATTACAATAGAAATGGAACAGTTTGTTACAACGTCTCACGAAATTAAATTTTAAAAAAAGAACATGGAAAACGGACAATGTACGATTTCAATATAAGCCAAGCTAAAGGTATGTGTGTGTCACATTTTCACTTGATACTCGGATTATCACTAGTTACAAATGTCGTCGTTTTATTCCGATAATTATTCATTCACTGCTTTGTTATAAAGTATATATTATCTCAGTAAATGTATCTGAACGATCAAACTTTTATCACCTTTGATTGGTTGTTTAGGCAGAGTATTCATAATGAATCTAAGTTTCAAATGGACAGCAACTGCCTATTGTAGAAACCTGAAGACGAAAGTCTTCCGCCTTTCGAAACGTCGTCCTCTACATTTGTGGGTTTCTACAACAGGCAGTTGCTGTCCATTTGAAACTTCCGTTATTTATCATAGTTATACCCTTTCCTTTCCTTAACAGCATTGGCTATTTCATTTACTGTAATTATTTTTAATTCTTTTTTTTTTTTGTATTATAAAAATTACTCTAAGCCTACTTTAGTGGATTTTGAACTAGCATAAATCTATTAAGCTGGTCAAGTCGAGCATAATTTTAACCACGGCGTGGTAATATCTCACTTTAACATACAGTGTTGGTTAAGATATTTAATACACTTACTTTTATTGATTACTTTTTTAGTTCTTATTTTACTTTTACGCTTATTATTTTATTATAATGTTTATTCTATATTGTTCCAATGTTAATTTAAATAAAATTGTAATGATTATTCTGCATTTTAGCTGGATATATGGATTCAGGACTAACTTAATTTGCCTGGGCCGGCCAGAAATCGTAAGATACTATTGGGTTTATGGCCGAAAATATCATTTAACAGCAAGGGCATCCAACTGCTAAAACAGTTGTAAGATGACACATTAGGGATGACTGTGGTTTGTTTTGAATTTCGCGCAAAATTGCACGAGGGTTATCTGCGCAAGTCGTCCTTAATTTAGCAGTGATAGACTAGAGGGCAGGCAACTAGTCATCACCTCCCACCTCCAACTCTTGGGCTACTCTCTTACCAACGAATAGTGGGGTTGACCGCACATAATAACGCCCCCACGGCTGAAAGGTCGAGCATGTTTAATGACGGCGATTCGAACCCGCGATCCCCAGATTGCGAGTCGAGCACCCTAAACACAAGGCTATGCCAGACCAAGATGACCGTGTCTAAATATTAGCAGTCACTGATGTGGCCACTTGATACATGTGTCGCATTAAGCACAGCTTAGGTTGAAAACGTCGCATTGTTAGCAATATATTGTATGTTGAAGGTCACAGTTGAACATATTATATCCAGGATACATGTTGCTAACAATGTGTATCCTGTGTACAATATGTTCAACTGTGACCTTCAACATACATGTTGCTAACAATGTGTATGTTGAAGGTCACAGTTAAACATATTGTACACAGGATACACATTGTTAGCAACATGTATGTTGAAGGTCACAGTTGAAAACATTTCTGTCACAAAAGTCGTCTTGCATGAATTTATTATTGATATTTCTTTCATAAGACCTTAACATATTGTCTAACTTTAAATTCATGTCAAATCTTGACATATTTATCGATAGACTAAGTAACTGTGAACCAAACACTATCAGAATTAAGACTGAAATATATATTTTTGTAAAGGTTTCTCTGGTTGGGTTGGTTCTTTTGTATTATTCGAGAAAAAATATTGTAAAGTCCAGTCCAATTAACGATGACGGGTTATTAATTTCTTCGATAACATTCTACGGGCTATGCTCGTTGATAGGCCTAACTCACAAATGAAACTTAACAGTCAATTACTTATTAAATATTCAATCATATCTATGAAACAAACTTAAAACTGGCTAACACAGTAACTGAGTGATAACACCTTAACATATTCACTAACTAATCACTTGTTTACTGACTCTGATTAACTCTTTAACTGAATAACTAACTATTCTAGTATTTAAGTATTTTTACACACTTTTCCTCAAGTGTCTAGAAAATTCGAGACGTCGCGTCAAGTCTACAACCAACAATACAAACACAAATAATAAAAGCAACATTTACGACAATATATCAGTCCGTTTACGAGGATATTGGTGATTGGAAAATGCAGAAAAGGAACCAGATAAATACACAGAGAAAACAATAAAGAAAAAAAAAAGAAAGACAGGCATTTCCTTTACTCATTATAAATACACATATTGCAACTGGATTTTAACAAGAAAATTTTTTGTAATTATTATGTATGTATATATATATGTGGGGAAGGTTAGGGGTGATGGGAATATCGGTTGTACATACACAAACTCTGACGGTATTTCTTTACCAATAAATAGAGCTTGGAATAAAAAAAAAGTTATGGTTTATAGCGCTCTCTGGAAGGAAGCGATTGAAATTACAATATCTCCTTGTATAGCAGAACCGAACAGTTGTCATAATTTGACAAGTAAAGGGTTTAATTAAGTTTAAATCTTTTTATGAAAGGAAATCATCAGTCTTGTTTCTATTTAATATTTTAATTTGTTTATTTTAGAGCAAAGCCTCATTGGTCTATCTGCT
>NW_013669231.1:108511-111776 GCF_000517525.1 Limulus polyphemus
TCACCGGGGGGGGGGGGGCAAAATATCAATCGAAATCTTTATTTGCGGGAAAATGCAATAAATGTTTAGTTTATTCAAGATTTTTTTCAAGATGCGTTGCTTCCGTCATCATCATTTAATATTTTTTGTTCGATATCGCAAGCAAAAGCTGTCCATCATATTTTAACTGGGAGCTTGTTTAACCCGGGGCATCGTAGCTGTGCAATAAACAACCCGAGGCGATTTTGTCGAGGGGATCGAACCCGGAATTTTTAGCGTTTTCTCAAAAAAAAAGTGCTGCGGGGCCGACGAACCGCCTGGGCCCGTCGGGGTTACAAAGAAACCAAAAAAAAACCGTAGTAACCGTACTATATAAACGCAGCATTGAAAACTAATGTTATAATCTACTTTCGATAAGTAGGCCTACGTTTGGAGTTAACTCTGTCGACGGCTCATCACCACGTGAAGGTGCTCGCTGGGTTGGTTTTACAGTGTGGCTGGATGGGTGGCGATACGAGGTAATACAGAGCACCTGACTACTAGTTTCGTCTACTTTAGATAAGGATATAGTGGCAGCATTGTAGTGCCGGGCGTCGGCTAGTCGCTACTGAGTACCTGTACATCATTACCGTTGTTCCGCAGTAGGTCGCATAGTTGTTTAGAAAAATACTTTGTTGCGGTAGAAAGGGGGTTACAAATTGATTCAACCGGTGCTGATACTCGAATAAATAAATGAAAAACACTTGGCAACTTTTATAGAACACGGAGTGGCCTTCTACCCGGACTTGTCTGACGAGTTTTTGATTTTTTTCTCTTTCTTTCGTTTCTTTGTATTTTATCTACGTAAATCAACCATATCTGTAGTTGAACGTCTTTGAGTTCGTTGTTGTCAGAGGGTTGGCTGTCAGCAAAAATACTCAGGTTCGTTATTCCAGTGCACTGAAAATCCTCTGTTTAACAACTGCGAAAATGAAAAACCGGGATACGTGAAATTACGTGGTCATCACGAAAATTCGAGAATTGAACTTGTTAACTGTGAGAGGATTTAATTTACGATGGGAAATCCCCGGCTATGGAAGGATTAAACTAAACCTAATTTAACCCAGAAAAGAAATACGTCTACAATTAGAGGGCACGTCCTCATTTTCCAGATTTTGTTGCTTTTCTTTGAGGTTTGAATCAGCTTCAGAACTGAAAAGTGAGTTTGCTTGGATTGTCTTTCGTAGCCATGGAGATTTGTTTTTCTTTGTATAATAAATAAGAAAAGGCCATAATGACTTTTCGAAACTCGTAAGTAAAAAAACATGCTTCATCGTTCCCTAGCAACTTACGGAGATTGAAGTCGAAATATTTTCATATCCCAATCACCACGGAAACAAAAACAATTGATGGTGATTCACAAGAGTGAATAATAATAGAGTAACCAGGGAAAAGAAAATAATTAACAGTGATACAGATGTGAATAATGCTACAGTAACCAGGGAAAAGAAAATAATTAACAGTGATACAGATGTGAATAATGCTACAGTAACCAGGGTAACGAAAATAATTAACAGTGATACAGATGTGAATAATGCTACAGTAACCAGGGTAACGAAAATAATTAACAGTGATACAGATGTGAATAATGCTACAGTAACCAGGGGAACAGACAATTAATGTGATATACAAATGTGAATAATGCTACAGTAACCAGGGGAACGAAAATAATTAACAGTGATACAGAAATGTGAATAATGCCACAGTAACCAGGGGAACAGACAATTAATGTGATATACAAATGTGAATAATGCTACAGTAACCAGGGGAACGAAAATAATTAACAGTGATACAGAAATGTGAATAAACACCACAGAAACCAGGGGAACAGACAATTAATGTGATATACAAATGTGAATAATGCTACAGTAACCAGGGAAACGAAGACAATTAACAGTGATACAGAAATGTTAATAATGCCACAGTAATCAGAGAAACGAAGACAACAGCGATACAGAAATGTGAGTAGCGCAAAACCTTTTCATGTTTGGAAAGTTTGTTCTGTTTCAATTGTTAAATGAACGACAGAAGTAACCGAGATAACACGTGGCTCAGCAGGGTAAGTGTAAATCCATATTTTTAGATTCGTGATTATCGTGTCGTAAAAACGTGTTCAGTTCGTTGAGTAAGCAAGTTCATTTTACGTCGGAAGCCAGAGTTCTTTGTATCGTAAGAACTTACAGGAGGATTTCACAACATTATTGGTCTTTATCGCCATGGAAACTAAGAGTCATTGTTTAAGGGATTCGATAAGAAAGGAATGCCAATAATATATTGATGTATCATACATTATAGTTTTTTAAAAGATTGACGGTCTGTTAACCTAACAATGTGGGTGGTTTCTTAAGCGGCTTGATGTGTTGAAATGACGCCTGAGTCCGCGCTCTTAACGTACTAGGAGAGACGACCAGGTATGTGTAGTAACGAAAGGTAAGAATATTGTACAAAAAAGTATAAGTTGGCTAATACATCACAGTAGAATATACTAAAATACAGACAGACTGGGTGATAGATTGATAGGTATAAAGACGGAATAATGTAAGAACAGACAGAAAGACAAACTGAATGAAAATATATAGACAAATAGGAAAAGAGGCAGATAAATAAAGACAGACAAATAGATACAGACATAACGACATAAAGACGAAGGGATATAATAATAGAGAGAAAGATGGATAGACAGACAACTAGATACAGACATAACGACATAAAGATGAAGGGATATAAGAATAGAGAGAAAGATGGATAGACAGACAACTAGATACAGACATAACATAAAGATGAAGGGATATAAGAATAGAGAGAAAGATGGATAGACAGACAACTAGATACAGACATAACGACATAAAGACGAAGGGATATAAGAATAGAGAGAAAGACAGATATAAACAGATATATATCGATAAAAGACGGGGAATTTAAGAACAGACAAAAAATCGAGTGGTGGATAGGTAAATGAAATTTGAATGTTGATACAGTGTTAGCAAGACGAAGAGGCATCGCCTAGTTACAGTGTTGAATGTTGATACAGTGTTAGCAAGATGAAGAGGCGTCGCCTAGTTACAGTGTTGAATGTTGATACAGTGTTAGCAAGACGAAGAGGCATCGCCTAGTTACAGTGTTGAATGTTGATACAGTGTTAGCAAGACGAAGAGGCGTCGCCTAGTTACAGTGTTGAATGTTGATTCAGTGTTAGCAAGACGAAGAGGCGTCGCCTAGTTACAGTGTTGAATGTTGATACAGTGTT
>NW_013669231.1:112542-115959 GCF_000517525.1 Limulus polyphemus
AGTTACCTGTGTTCTGTTTAGTATAGACCAACATTCACAGCAGACTGACATGTGGAGTTACCTGTGTCCTGTTTAGTATAGCCCCATATTTACAGTTAACTGACATATGGTGGAGTTACCTGTGTCCTGTTTAGTATAGCCCCATATTTACAGTAGACTGACATGTGGAGTTACCTGTGTCCTGTTTAGTATAGCCCCATATTTACAGTTAACTGACATATGGTGGAGTTACCTGTGTCCTGTTTAGTATAGCCCCATATTTACAGTAGACTGACATGTGGAGTTACCTGTGTCATGTTTAGTATAGACCAACATTCACAGCAGACTGACATGTGGAGTTACCTGTGTCCTGTTTAGTATAGCCCCATATTTACAGTTAACTAACATATGGTATGCTGCGGTATTGTATATTTATTGTTACAGCATCATGAAGCGAAACAATAAAAGTACTTTTTAAACTGGCATAATGAAGCCAAATTCACTTTGATAGTTCTTCATTACTTTTGTCAAACGTTTAACAGTTTTAGTGCTCGCATTACACACTTCGTTATGTATGTACACTTGCACACAGTAGTATTATGACTCATTTTAGTTAACCATTTAGCTCGGTTTTTTTTTAATGTACTAAAACAATTGTAATGTTTACAAAGAACAACCCCGTGCAGGTGTTTAATAAAACAGAACAGATGGTCTGCCGGGTCACTGTCCTGAGATGTAGTACAAACAGACCTCACCTACTCTCGTGCAGAAACTTGTCGTGTCATACATAGTTCCCACCAATCTTCCAGCTCGCTCAAACGAAGTTTTACAATAACAACTGAAATATAAGTTCACTTTCATAGGTAGTAATATTAGCAAACAGGGAGTTAAGGTATCTAAACGGAGGGGCTGATTAAAAAAAAGAAAAGTATAACTAGATTTTTCTAGCGTTGTTTTCAAAGTGAATAATATGTCAATATGCACCGGGGTATATGCGTGTTTTTTAAGCCTAAAAAGTTCGATCTCTTGTGAATTAAGGCAGAAGATAATGGAAGCACCTTATTGAAATATTTTGTGTGGATGATGAATAGGTTTATCGAAAGTGGAATTCGAAGGTTCATGGTTCTCGAATCTTTGCCGCAAACACATACTCTACAGTTTTGCGCACTATAACTGTTTATTTGTTCATTGAATTTCGCGCAAAGCTACACGAGGGCTATCTGCGCTACCCGTCCCTAATTTAGAAGTGATAAACTGGAGAGAAGGCAGCTAGTCATCACCACCCACCGCCAACTCTTGGGCTTCTCTTTTACCAATAAATAGCGTGATTGACTGTAACGTCATAATGCCGCCATGGTTGAGAAGGCGAGCATGTTCGGTGACGAGATTCGATCTCGCGGCTCCCATAATACTAGTCGAGCGCCCGAAGTCCCACTGTTTGGCCAGACAAGAGTAGTCCAAGAGTTGGCGGTGGGTTGTTTAGTTTCCTTCCCTCTAGTATATCTGTTTAAAATTAAAGATGGCTGTGCTCTTTGTTTAGATAAATTTGTGCGAAAATTCGGAATTGTAGATAGTAAGTTTTGAGTAGGAAAAGCGTGTTAGTGGTGTGACATCACGTCCGGTTAGAAACGCACCAATCACAGGGCACCTCCCATCTTTGTTTGTTTTAGCACAAAGCTACAGAATAGGCTGAGTTCTGTCCACCAAGATGGGATCGAACCTCTAATTCTAGAGTTATCAGTCCGTAAACTCACTCCTGATCCACTTAGTAAGTCTGTATCCGTGTGCGGGGATCGAACCTCGAATTCTAGAGTTATAAAGTCCGTAAACTTACTCCTGATCCACTTAGTAATTCTTCATCCGTGTGCGGGAATTCAAAGAAGAGAACGATTACTGATAGAAATTACTCTAATCCCAGCTGTTATATTTAAGGTTTGATACATTCGTGCCACTTTTAACATTCCCTGACCATACCTTCTAGCAGTCGTTCCAAAGTCAACGCACTCCAGTGGCTCAGCGAAACCCGTGACGGGTTCCCCCATTGTTTATCTTTACGTTTAAAGATTGAGCCATACGTCGTGTCCACCGAGGGGAATCGGACTCCCCCCGGTTCTAGCGGCGTAATTCCGTAAAATTACCGCTGTACCATCGGGGTACTTGTGCTTAAGAATAAACAAACCAAGTGTTATCTTGCAGGGTTTGGTGAGTATCCTTCGAAAGAAAATTATTATTTAATGTCGACTATAGTTGTTGTTTGTTATTAAGCACAACACTGAGCACAGAGGGCTATCTGTGCTCTGCCCACCACGGGTATCGAAACCCCGGTTTCTAGCAGTATAGACCCGCAGACCGTGCCACGGGCTAGAAAGGTGTGGTTGTGATATTTATATCTTGTAAAAAAAAACATGTTGGAGATTATTACATACGGGTATCTGAACGAAACACCGAACAAGATAACTAAGACTTGTTTTCTAATAACATTTCACCCAAAATTATAAATAGTTGTGATAAATTTCATTCTATATCTATTACATAATATATACATATTAGATATACCGTTAGTATAGTGTGGGTGATCTAACCTCGTTAAATTTCAGGTTAGGCTCCTAGAGAAAACAGTTAGTAGTCGGTATTAGGTTTCACAGCACGGAGAAAAAAAACAAAAAAACTGAAATTTAAACCCTCCAAAAGTACTCTTCAAAAAGACATACCAGCGCAGATAGGATTATCAAAAATAACGTTTACTCGTAATAAGTGGAGGGACCCTCGAGTCTAGCAGCGTGATGTAGGAGGTGTCTGTACTATTACGAATCATAATAATAAAAAAAAACGTTATCGTTCTTGAAACGAGTTTTAATTCCAGCCAGGTGATTCTAATAAATTAGTCCGCTGTTCAACGCTTCTTATAGAGTACGTTGACAAAACTCGGGATTAACTTGTAATCAATCACTCGTGCGTGAGCGCGCGCTCTCATCACGTGTATTTAATTACATTTCACCGTTTGGACACTATATCCACTCTGACGAGGTTAACAAAAAGACGAGAAAAACGAAGAACAAGCGTTTCGATTTATTAACACCAGAAACATTTATCGACTTATTAACACCAGTAACAATTATCGATCTGTTAACACCGGAAACATTTATCGATTTATTAACACCAAAACAGTTTTCGATCTGTTAACACCTGAAACATTTATCGATTTATTAACACCAGAAACATTTATCGACTTATTAACACCAGTAACAATTATCGATCTGTTAACAACTAGAAACATTTATCGATTTATTAACACCAGTAACAATTATCGATATTAACACCGGAAACATTTATCGACTTATTAACACCAGTAACAATTATCGATCTGTTAACACCGGAAACATTTATCGATTGTTAACACCGGAAACATTTATCGATCTGTTAACACCGGAAACATTT
>NW_013669231.1:116086-117769 GCF_000517525.1 Limulus polyphemus
TAACACCTGAAACATTTATCGATTTATTAACACCAGAAACATTTATCGATTTATTAACACCAGAAACATTTATAGATCTGTTAACACCGGAAACATTTATCGACTTATTAACACCAGTAACAATTATCGATCTGTTAACACCGGAAACATTTATCGACTTATTAACACCAGTAACAATTATCGATCTGTTAACACCGGAAACATTTATCGATTTATTAACACCAGAAACAATTATATTGGACGTGTTGAGGAAGAATTAGGTCAGCGGTTTCAAAGTTCTTTAACCCCTAAAGATGCGCGTCAAAAAAAAAAAGAAAGTCACACGACTCCAAACTCATGCTCGATCTGTTTATATCTGTCTTCTTTAACTTTTATTCATTAAAACCCAATACCTGAGGTTGAAAAGAAACCGAATGAGACTAGTTACTGCATGCGATGCCCGTTCGGCATGAGCATCCATGTTTATTCTAATGTGTAGAAGCGATTTAATATCATCAACATGCAAATTGTATGCGGCTACCAAAACAAGCATGAAAACCTTGGTGCTCTAGAGAACGCCACCTGGTGAAACTGGTTACTTACAAAAGTCACTTCACTGTTCTAGTTTGTTCTTGGAATAGTGCTTTAGGCCTAATGATTTATTATCGGCACTCGTTTACAGCGCCATTGTTGTACTAGTTGACCGAATTTGCGCCATTTAATTCGAGCGGTGTTCACGTTCTTAATGTTAGGCTACTCTTGTTATGGCCCCCCCCCCCCACAAAGATAATTTTCAGCTTAAAAATGCTCTAGGTATGTACGATTTTTATTATATACATAATGTGTTTTGTTGTAACCACTTTATGAAGTGTTGTAATATTTAGATTGACCTTATTTTATTTATTTTTGTTAAATTCCGACATTCTCCTGTAAACAATGTAGAGATATTTTTAGTTCGACACTGTTTTTGAAAATGTCAGAATTCGGATTTAGAGATATCTTTATTTCGTCAGAATTATTTAAAATGTCAACAACCTGATATACAGATATCTCTAGCCTGGCAGTATTATTATAAGTGTCAGAATTCGGATTTAGAGATATCTTTACTTCGTCAGCATTATTTAAAATGTCAACAACCTGATATACAGATATCTCTAGCCTGGCAGTATTATTATAAGTGTCAGAATTCTGGTTTAGAGATATCTTTATTTCGTCAGCATTATTTAAAATGCCAACAACCTGACATAGAGGTATCTCTAGCCTGGCAGTATTATTATAAGTGTCAAAAATCTGATTTAGAGATATTTGGAATATGTTTACTCCTGCAGAACTTAAGGGTTTTGTTAAACACAAAGCTACACAATGAGTTATCTATACTGTGCCCGCCACGAGTATCGAAATCTACTTTTTAGCGTTATTAGCCCTGAAACTTTCCACTGACTCATTGATTGTTAACCTATTGAGTTTATTTTTTTTAATTAGTAGCGCGTGCAAATCGTTGTATTAGTACCAGGAATTTTCTAATCATTTTTTAAAAGGATGTTGTAATCTAGTGGTGTTGATCATTTTTTAAAAGGATGTTGTAATCTAGTGGTGTTGATCATTTTTTAAAAGGATGTTGTAATCTAGTGGTGTTGATCATTTTTTAAAAGGATGTTGTAATCTAGTGGTGTTGATCATTAGTTTAAAAGGATGTTGTAATCT
>NW_013669231.1:118209-119188 GCF_000517525.1 Limulus polyphemus
GTTGATCATTTTTTAAAAGGATGTTGTAATCTAGTGGTGTTGATCATTGTTTAAAAGGATGTTGTAATCTAGTGGTGTTGATCATTTTTTAAAAGGATGTTGTAATCTAGTGGTGTTGATCATTTTTTAAAAGGATGTTGTAATCTAGTGGTGTTGATCATTTTTTAAAATTATCCACTCAGTGCTGATTTACTTCATAGATATTTATCATTTTGATTTTATAAAACAGCTGATAAACACAATCTTGATAACCTAATCAACTTTTTTTTTGTAAACCCAGTGACGAATGATGTATGTCCTGTGAGTAACCACTCCCCCCCTTCCCAGGTGGATCTCCTATCCTAGCTGGATTTTTAGTGAGTTGATAAAGATGATTCCTAGCGTTTGTGGGCGGTTAGTAACGTACGGGATTACTTGTTTGTTTGCTTATGACGAATATTCGCGCAAAGCTACACAAAGGCTAGCCGAACTGATAGAATAGAGGGAAGGCAGACAGTTAACATCACCCACCGCCAGCTCTTGGGCTACTCTAGTGGTCTATTAAGATTCTTATATGTAACAAACCAACGGCCTCAAAGTGTGGAGGTGATTTTGCAGAAACGGAACGCGAACCATAGACCCTTGGATTCACAGTCCGGCACAATAACCATTAAGCCACGCTCGGACCATAGAATTGCAATGTGTGATTGTTAGCTGCGGCATAGCGGCTCATAGAATGACTCTTGAGTTTGTTGTTTTTTTTTTCTCCAGTAAAAACGTTTAGCTCATAGCTCCGTCGCTTGACCGATTTGAAATCTATTTACAGCCGCGACTATTGAAGATTCCCTTATTTTGTTGTTTCGTACAAAATATTAATGGAAATGAATAATAAAATACATATACATTTAAATTAAAATGATTCAAGAATACAACAGATTTGACTTGGTAACGTTTCGAAATATACTTGAAAACTGTTTGTTTGTTTGTTTGTCTGTACTAG
>NW_013669231.1:119536-121707 GCF_000517525.1 Limulus polyphemus
CCGTCACATTATAACGCACCCACGGCTGAAAGGGCGGCCATGTTTGGTGGGACGGCGATTCGAACCCGCGACCCACCTGGCCATGTCGGGCCATAAAATAAATAGTATAAACTTAGATGAGCGAAAGTATTTCTGCTTGTCTAACTCAGAAAACTAATTTACTAAAAAACTATCAAATTCACCGAAGTGACTTTTTTTTCTAACAGCGTGATAACTTTGAAATCGGCCAGTAATGATTGTAGGAAGTCTCCCAAACAATTTCATATGCTAAATCATCATGACAATAGAAGGAACGTTCCGGAAACGACGAAGTTTTTCCTGATGCACAAAGAGACGGATATTCTTTGACGTGTTTGCACTGGTGCACTTAAATAGAAATATCAGTGGGCTTTTTTTTATATATTTTTGGGCATTAAATACTGGTGTTCATTAACGTGGTCCTAGTTCTAAGTCTGTATTCGAAATATATATAGCGTCCCTTTTTTCACTCTGTCGTGCCAGTACTGGGTTAACTAAACAGAAATCGGACAATTTGTGTGTGTGTGAAGAAAAGAGAGTAAATATTCTGAAAACAAGACGCTAGGGGGTGCGGACATAATATTTTCTGTGTCTACCTATTTGACAGTAGTAAGTGTGTTTTATAGCAAAGCCACATTGGGCTATGTGCTGTGTCCACCTATTGGACAGCAGTAAGTGTGTTTTATAGCAAAGCCACATTGGGCTATGTGCTGTGTCCACCTATTGGACAGCAGTAAGTGTGTTTTATAGCAAAGCCACATTGGGCTATCTGCTGTGTCCACCTATTGGACAGCAGTAAGTGTGTTTTATAGCAAAGCCACATTGGGCTATGTGCTGTGTCCACCTATTGGACAGCAGTAAGTGTGTTTTATAGCAAAGCCACATTGGGCTATCTGCTGTGTCCACCTATTGGACAGCAGTAAGTGTGTTTTATAGCAAAGCCACATTGGGATATGTGCTGTGTCCACCGCGAGAACTCAACCCCGGATTTTAGCGTTTCAAGTCCGAAACTTACCGTTGCCCCTCTCCACCCTCCGAGGGATCATCATATTGTACATTCAATTCCACAAATTTGAGCGCCTTAGGTAAAACATCGAAGTACTTTATTATAGAATTTTTACACGCACATACATAGATAAATACATATGTAAGCAGCTGAAACCTTGTTTGATAAGAAGTGTACGATAAAAACAAGTACGAGAAAAAACTGTTTTTCCCAAAGAAGGATAAGAAGGTCCCCTATAGCTACTTACGTAAATATATCTTCGTATTTGTTTCTTCCTCTCGTTTGTTTGGGCTATCTGTGTCTACCGCGGGGAATCGAACCCCGGATTTTCGATTTGTGAATCCTTAAACTTATTGCTGTCCCACCATGGGGACTTCTTCTTCTCGAAGTACTGAGGTGGGGTTGGTTACCGTATGAGTGAGGTTATAACAACACTTTATTGTTGTTGTAAGCTGGTCAACAAACAAAGCGATACATTGTGCACGAGGGAAAGTTTATCTGTATTGGTTCATGTAAACAAAAGGCCTAGCAGCTTGTTATTCGTGGACGAAACAAGAAGAATCATTACGGTTTTGTACGTCACGAAATTGTTATAACTTCCCTGATCAAAAACGGCTACAAACCGGATCAGTTAATGATAGTCTTATGGTTCTCGTTTTCTTCTGCTATGAGATACTGCAAGTGGAGAAAGGATAAAAGAAATACGGAAAACTAGAGTCGTTTTTCACCTGTGTGCTGCACGAGCAAGTTCGTTGAATGTTACTGAGTAATAGGATGTTCATTGCTAGAAGGTAAGAGATCCTATACTTAGTTTTTATAATCGGTTTCATAACTGTTTAACTCATCAGCAGCGTTTGGTCAAGTTTTCACTAAACATAAATCAAATCATCAATAGCATTTAGTCAAGTTTTCATTAAAACTACAGTAAAACACAAATCAAATCATCAATAGCATTTAGTCAAGTTTTCACCAAAACTACAGTAAAACACAAATCAAATCATCAATAGCATTTAGTCAAGTTTTCACTAAAACTACAGTAAAACACAAATCAAATCATCAATAGCATTTAGTCAAGTTTCATACTAAAACTACAGTAAAACACAAATCAAATCATCGATAGCATTTAGTCAAGTTTTTCACTAAAACT
>NW_013669231.1:122707-124863 GCF_000517525.1 Limulus polyphemus
GAGTAGCCCAAGAGTTGGCGGTGGGTGGTGATGACTAGCTGCCTTCCCTCTAGTCTTACACTGCTAAATTAGGGTTAGGCTAGCGCAGATAGCCCTCGTGTAGCTTTGCGCGAAATTCAAAAACAAACAAACAATCATAAAAAATAAAAAAAGTAGCCGTGTTCATGTTAGTTACACAGTTTTGGCGGGATTCCCGTATATATATATATTTCTGGGTCGAAGGTTCCCAGTTTCGAGTAAGGACACCTTGCGTAAAACTGTGTCTAAACGCCAAACCGGGTGATTCGTGCTTAGCAGTTAACCAATTAAATGTAACATATGGTAGTGGAACAAGTTTATAGTCGTATATTTTGGAAAGAGTCCAAGAGTTACAGGATATAAAATGTAAAAAAATCAGCTCAAAGTGCTCTATATAGACAAAATACAACACAGGTCGAGAAATAGGCAGGTAGACAAGAAAGATACATAGATAAGGAAAGAGATAGACAGTGCTTCTTAGCAATGAATTTCTAGTTTTCAGCACGCGGTGCTTTCACTTAGCTTGCTTCTTCTTCGTATCAGGACACTTATTACATGGACCTTTTTAATCACGTGTTACAAGGTTAGCTAGGGATTCGACACCTTTTTAATCACGTGTTACAAGGTTGGCTAGGGATTGGACACCTTTTTGATCACGTGTTACAAGGTTAGCTGGGGATTGGACACCTTTTTAATCACGTGTTACAAGGTTGGCTAGGGATTGGACACCTTTTTGATCACGTGTTACAAGGTTGGCTGGGGATTGGACAACTTTTTAATCACGTGTTACAAGGTTGGCTAGGGATTGGACGATTCTCAAGGGTTTGTTTTGTTCAAGGAAACGGCAACCGTTCCAAATTTCACGAGTTTATAATTTTCTTAATATTTTGCCTAAACCATAGCGTTGTGTTTAACGTTTAATAAATTATAGCGCTGTGTTTGACTGTTAGCAAACTATGGCTTTATGTTTGACGTTTAGTAAATTAACATAACATAATGTTTAGGGGCAATAAGGGATCTATTGGTCCATCTAGGCTGTCCCATCCTCTAAACTAAACTAAAACTATTAAATAAAAACCAACAACAACTTAAAGCCAGTCCTTATCAATCATATACTTATCAAGCTTTATTTTAAACTCACTTAAATTTACTGCATCCACAACATCTGAAAGCAACCCATTCCAAAGGCCAACCATCCTGTTAGAAAAATAAAACTGTTGTAGCTGAAGATGACTCCTACCTTACCAAAATTTATACTTCTGTCCCCTAGCCCTACTATTCTCACTGTTAAGTATGAAAAAAAAAGATGATGCATCAACACTGTCAATTCCCTTTACAATCTTAAACATCTCAATCAAATCTCTAATTATTCTTTTTTCAAGAGAAAACAGTTACAGAGACCTTAATCTCCCCTAGTATAATAAACTCTCCATCATAGGCACTGTTCTAATAACCCTTCTCGGAACCCTTTCCAACAATTCAATGTCTTTCCTCAAGTAAGGAGCCCAAGACTAAACAAAATATTCCAAATGTGGCCTAATCAGTGACCTATACAATGAAATAACAAAGTATAACCTCTTTAGACTTGTGTTCAATATTTCTATAGATCCAACCTAAAATCCTATTTGCCCTACCACTAGCAACAGCACACTGCTTCGATAGCTTTAGAAACTGCTCAACCATTACACTAAGATTCCTTTCTTTCATGACATTGTTAAGGTTATTCCCATCGAAATTATACTTATAATTCAAATTACGATAACTCACATGCATTATCTTGCATTTATTATAATTAAAATCCATCTCCTATTTATTTGTCCAACTCACTAAATGATCTAAATCCTTTTGTGAATCAACAGCATCCTCTTTACAGCTAGCAACACCCAAGATCTTAATATCAAATGCGAATTTAAGTAATTTATTGGCCATTCCTTCATCTATGTCATTGATGTAAATCAAAAAGAGCAAATGTCCTAAGACTGAATCTTGAGGAATCCATTTGTGACATTAATCCAGTTTGACTGAACTACATTTATAACTACCCTCTGCTTTCTTCCATCCATCCACTCTTCTATTCAATTAGCTAATTTATTCCCCTACCATCTATAGAAATAAATGTTCACAAGCCTTTTACTTGT